>NW_006400013.1:3435979-3463904 GCF_000299155.1 Elephantulus edwardii
ATGTTGTACTTCAAGATGGATCTAGAAATTACTTTTTTTACTATGAAGGCAACCCTATTTTTCTTTTTTTTTTTACCTACTCTATTCTTCATAGTAAGAATAGAGTAGGTAAAAAAAGAAAAGAATAGAGTAGGTACAGAAAATCTGTAACCAAAAAGTACCTGTATTATGAAAGAAACTAATGTATAGTTACATAGCGCAGTGTTACCCCAACACAAAAGAGTGATAAAGAATTAGAGAAACTCTGCGTAATATGGATTGGTCTGGAGGGAATTAAGTTACATGACATATGTCAGTTATAAAAGGAGAATTGTTGTATAAGACTACTCTTATAAAAAGAGAAGGAAAGATTTACACACAGAAACATTATTGGATGGCCACCAGGACTGAGGAAGGAGGAAGTAAAATAAAGA
This sequence comes from Elephantulus edwardii, assembly GCF_000299155.1. Taxonomy (NCBI): domain Eukaryota; kingdom Metazoa; phylum Chordata; class Mammalia; order Macroscelidea; family Macroscelididae; genus Elephantulus; species Elephantulus edwardii. The sequence goes on from NW_006400013.1 coordinate 3,436,393, forward strand.
AATAGATAACATTGTTGTATACTCAGAACCAACTCATAGCTACCCTCCTTCAGGTTTTCAGATGCAGTAAATTGCATGGGAGGAAATTTCCCATCTTTCAGAATAACTGGTAGATTTTAACTGCATGCCTTGGAATTAACAGTGCAACTTCTTACCCCTAAGCCACTAAAGATAAGACACTTAGAAAGCTGGGTGAAGGGAAAAGCAAAACAAAATAAGAGCCTGATCAGACATAATAAATTAATTCTAATTAATGTTATAAAAAAAGCTCTGGTGGCCTTGTGGTAAGGAGCTAAAGCTCTGGTGGCCTTGTGGTAAGGAGCTATGCTGCCAGTCCAAAGGCAGGCGGTTCAAAACCACCAGCTGCACTGTAGGAGATGAATGGGCAGTCTCTTCCCTGTGTAATTTACTGCCTCTGAAAACCTGCTGGAGGGTCAGTTATGAGTTGGTTCTAACTGGACAGTACACAATAACAACATTATAAAGCAAAATGTGTATGTGTGAAAAGTGGGGGTGGCACAGAAATAGCCACTTGCGACCTCTCTTAGTTCCACAAGGGGCCACCCACTGTGTGCCCATCAACAATATCCACAGTAAAAACTGAAAAGGTCATACTTGGCCCTCGCACTTCTACACCTTCCACTAATTCCAGCACTAATTGTACTGATGTCTTAGTGGGTCTCAAATGCATTGCAGAGGATACTCACAATTACGAATTTTACTAGAAAAATTAATAGTTCAGAATTCAGATTGGCAACAGGCTACAACTCTGTAATCAGGACAACTTCTCAAGTGTGTTCCCAGGTTCTTTGACCTTCAGCCTTATGTCGGTGTTGCAGAGTTCCCTTAGGCTTGCCAATTAGGGTGTCTTTCCTCAGTCCTTGGGCAAGCTTGGGCAAAGGTTCCTTGCTGTAACTCTGTGAGGCAGTAGTCCCAAATCAGATCTTTCTGATGTCAGTCTCTGGTTCTCTACTGAGGCTGCTGCTGCTCTGTGTAGGTTCCAGTGAATCTCAGTCCCCCCGAAATACAGACTGCATTCACTGCTGCTTCTGAGGTTCTCCATTTTGCTACTAGACCTGCTCAGTTTAACCTTGGTGGGATGGAAAAAGTGAACCAACCTCATAATGATTAGTTTATAGAAATTAGAAACCCTGTTGCAGGTTCATGTGGTGAAAGTCAAAGCCAGTGGCAAGGAAAAACAGTTTGAATAATAAACCCATGACTCTACAGTGTAAGGGACTGAATGAAAAACCAAGATTATTTGTAAACTTTCACTCAGTGAGGAGTCTCTGTACTGAGACCAGGCAACCAGTAAATGAGAAATTTGTTAAAGAGAAAGTGGTCCTCTCTCCTCAATCCCAAGAACCACCTTTTCTATCTCATTCAAACTCCTAAAAGTAGTTCTCCAGGGAATGAGCATAGGTAGAGGGAGAGTTCATCAAGTAAAATCATAATAAAGGATGCTGTAGGGGAAATCTGGTAGTTTGCACCTTCACCTAAGGCTAAGAAAAGCCAGCGCAATTCTAAAATAGAATAATAATTTAAACACTGTTACTATTATAAAGCAACAAGGGAGGATCCTTTCTCAAATAATTAAAATTATTATAAAAATACTGTTTGGTTTTGGTCCAAGTAACATCAGTTGACTAAGGATGATAGAAGAATTGATGCCTTCAAGTTGTGGTGTTGGAGAGAGTCTTGAACATACCATGGACTGCCAAGAAAACAAATCAGTCTGTTCGGAGATGATGCAACCAAGTTTCTCCTTGGAGGCTAGGATTTTGAAGCTGCATCTCACATAAGTTGGGTATGTGGTCAGGAGGATCCTTAGAGAAGGACATAATGCTTGGAAAGGTGGAGGAACAGCACAGGAGAGGAAAACCTTTAATGAGATGGATTGATAAGTAACTTGGACAGTGGGGGTAGGTGTGTCAGAGTCAGTGAGACTGGCTCAGGACAGGGCAGGCTTCAAAGCTATTGTACATAGGGTCACTATAAGTTGCAGAAAACCCAGCGGCACATAACAACAACAGCAACACTACAGCATTGATTGGGCAATCCAGACAAGGCCATGACTTATAAACAAACCAGTGGAAATGGAAGTTTTGTGAGGTTTTTGTTTTTTGGGGGTTTTTTTTAGTGTCTGAAATTAGGTAAACTCTGTTAAGGAAAAAGATTTTGATTCCATCTAAAAATTGTTTGCTCCTATTTACATAAGATACATGTATCTTTATAAAATGTATGGGTGTATATATACTTATGTCATTGTGTACCATAGAGTCAGAATCAACCATCCAACAGGTTTTCAGAGGCATTTAATCAGAAGGGAGGAGATTGTCCATCCTTTTCCCACTGAGCAGCTGGTGGCCTTGAACCACAAACCTTCAAGATTGCAGCGCAGCTTTTTGCCGCTAGACCACCAGATCCCTACATATATACATATACATATATAATTTCAGATTGAATAAAGAGGTATATATTTTGTTTTATAGCTATTCAATTGAAATACTATATAACTAAACATCCATATTTCTAAATGAGACGAGATCAAGCATAAAAATAATGGAAGAAGTTACCAAGAAAATGATTGATAGGTTTCATTATATGAAAATATTTTAAACTTAAAATTAAAAATTAAGGAAGAAAAAATATAAACATTTACTAAGTTAATGAATACCTTAAACAACTTTGCCTAAAATGGATCTTCTTTACTTTCAAATGAACTAAAATGAAAATAGTGTATCCTATTGCATTTTTAACATGTAATGCCAAATAGACTATTTGCTTCCTAAGATTAATAGAAAACAATTTTGTTTTTCATTTGCTTTATATATGAGAACTTCATCTTCAGAAATTTTATAACCAGACTACCTTCACATAAATATAAGTATCTGCACTATCAAATAGCATAAAATAGAGGCCCTATTAATGATACAGTCAACAAATGACATATAATTAAAAACCCAAATGGAGATTACTTTTTCCTAAATTACAGAATTCAGTTCATTTTTACTATTTTCAGAAAATTGCTTTGAGGGGAGCTCTGGTGGCCTAGTGGCAAGAAACTGCACTGCAATCCCAGAGGAACACGGTTCAAATCCACCAGACGCTCTGCCGGAGAAGGAGGCACAATATCCTCCTGTACCAGTCAAATCTGATTTGACGGTACACTCATACAAAATAATAAAAAAACAAAAACAAAAAAGAAAATTGCTTTGAGCATAAAGCAGCACTTCAGCTTGGTTATTTTTTAACTAGAGGTCAGGTAACTGTAATAAGTACTTGCTAGTCTGGGGTTAGTCTAGAACAGTGAGCCATCCACTCCTGTTTGATATGGAAGTTTCTTAGCCAGTTCGTCACTAGCATTACAGGGAAAACAGGAGCTGTCAGGAGGACTGTGCATGAGGAAAGCATTTTTGACATGGCATAGACCAACAGTGACCTAAAGATTTTGAAGCTGCTTTAGTAGTGATAGCTGGTGGAGCAGGCTTGGTTAGAAGTTTCTTAAAAGATATTCTTCAGACACCAATGCTATACTTGTCTGCAGTTCTCTCATCTTGAGGAGGAAGTAGAAACTGTTTTGTTACTATTTCTATGCTAGGTATTAGTACTGTTGCTTTAGTCTGCCATTAACCACTGCTGTCACCACCCTTCCCCTCCAACTCTGTGTTCCAGAAGTTCAATTAAAAAAAAAATCCAAACTCATGACACAAAATCTTGGAATCTAGTCTACATCTAGCATTGCACATATAGGAAACTGCAAGTCTGTACATAATAGTCACCATGGCTGTTCCTAGAACAGAGCCTCCAGCTCTGTGCCCTACTTGGCAGCTAGGACTTCCATCTGGCTCCATATGCCTGATATAACAGAATCTTGGTTGACTTCTGTAAAGCATATCCATTAAAGAAGCCTTATTTATTTTTTTTTAATTTTTTATTAAGTTTTGTGTGCATGTACCGTCAAATCAGATCTGACTGGTACAGGAGGAGATTGCCCCTCCTTCCCCGGCAGAGCATCTGGTGGATTCGAACCGTGCACCTCTGGGATTGTAGTTGCAGCTTCTTGCCACTAGGCCACCAGAGCTCCCCTGCCTTATTTCTTTAGACAAATTAGAATACTCATCCCCTAACCTGTGCATGGAAGTCAGTTTAAAAACTAAGGTGCATGTGATCTAAGCCATAGTATTTCAGTTGTCTAATATACATTTGAAAATTGGATATTGAATAAGAAAGACCAAAGAAAAATTTATATCTTTAAATTGTGGTGTTGGTGAAGAATATTGAATATACCATGGGCTGCCAAAAGAACAAGCATTTCTTTTTTTTTTTTTATTGTTGCATAATTTCCTCCCTCCCCTTTTATTTTTTTATTATTATTAAATTTTACTAGTTTTAATGAAATTTACAGGGATTTGGGGTTTTCATTCCTTCATTGCTGCACCATTCTCTCTACCCTCCTCCCCAGTTTGTTCTTCTTCCCCCGCCATCCGAATGTCTGTTTTAATTGTCCAATTGCCACAGTGTTTGTCAAAGTCAGTTCTGATTAATCTCCTTTGTCAGTGTGTCCTTTGCCATTCCCTATCACTCCTCCCTGAGAGAGACTTCACCCTGATTCATAAGGAAAAGGGGATGGCGTATTCTCTTAGCTACTTCCTACTGAAAAGGGACGCTGTGGGTTTCAGGGTGAAGATCTTCTCTCACTACTCTAAAGGGCCCCTTTGGCAGTAGGAAACAGACTATTATGGAGATTGATTTTGGAGTTTAGATGCACTGTTATTAATTGTGCTTAGCCGTACATGTTCATATCCTTGAAGATGTATCGTGGGGGGGTTGCAACCTAGAAGACACAGATTTAACTAACAAGTTATAAGTACATGAGTCAAAAATTATGGAAAAGTAAAAGAAAAGATTCTTTCATTGTTTTACAAACCCTCCCCCAGGTCCCCTCCACCATGTAGCCCTCGCTCTAGACTCCTGTGATGACAGAAATACCTAGTCACATATCTCTTTTACACAGTTTTCTCCCTCCTCTGTTTCAGTGCAGTATACATTATTGAACCCATCTTACTCAGTCTCACCCCAACCCCAAGGACAGTCCCATTCTACAACAGTGGCATCATGTAATATTTGTCCTTTTGGGACTGGTATATTTCACTCAGCATAATGTTCTCCAGAGTCAACCATTTTGAATAATATTGCATGAGTTCCTTGTTTTTCAATGCAGCATAGTATTCCATTGTGCGAATATTCCACAGCTTCTCTAGCCATTCGTTTGTTGATGGGCACTTAGGTTGTTTCCAAATCCTTGCTATTGTGAACAAAGCTGCAATAAACATGGGTGTGCATATATCTGCTTGGATGTCAGCTATGGTCTCTTCAGGGTATATTCCCAGTAGTGGAATTGCTGGGTCAAATGGTATCTCTATTTGCAACTTTTTGAGAAAGCGCCATACTGCTTTCCACAGGGGTTGCACCATTTTACACTCCCACCAATAGTGAATCAGGGTTCCAGTTTCTCCACAACCTCGCCAGCATTTGTTGCTTGCTGTTCTGTTAAATTTTGCTATTTTGACTGGGGTGAGATGATATCTCATAGTTGTTTTAAAGAACAAGCATTTCTTGGAGGAAATGCAACCAGGTTGTTGTGAAACTTTGTCACATACCTTATACATGTTGTCAGGAGGTGCCAGTCCTTGGAACAAGGCAGTGTACTTGAAAAAGTAGAGTGTCAGCAAAACAGAGACCTTTAATGAGAGGATTGACACAGTCACTACATCAGTGGACTTGAGATTGTGAGGATGGTGGGAGTTAGGGTAAGATTTCAATCTGTTATTCATAGGGTTGCTCTGAGTTGTACTCTGCTCACTGACACTTAACCACAGCAACAATTCTGGACAAGTCTTTCATCTTTTAAAAAAATTTTTTCAGCTTTTAAACTGTAGTGAAATATCAAATTTACCCTTTTAAAGTGTGCAGTTTAGTGGCATTGGACATATGCACAATATTGTGAAACCATTGTTGTTATGTGCTGTTAAGTTGCCTGCAGCTCTTTAACGACCCTGTGCATAATAGCTCTGAATCCTACACTGTCCTGAATCAGTTTGTCTCCAACACACCTACCCCTTTACCCCAGTTACTGTGTCAATCTGTCTCTTCCAGGGTATTCCCCTCTTGCTCTGTCCCTCCATCCTTCCAAGCATGTTTTTCAACAAAAACTGGTCCCTCCTGGCAACATACCCAGAGTATGTCAGGCAGAACTTCAAAATCCTTGTCTCCAAGGAGCAACTTAGTTTCACTGTCTAAGACAGACCTGTTTGTTTTCTTGGTAGTCCATGATCAGTATTTTTCTCTAGCATCACAACTCAAAGACATCAATAATTCTTCTTTAATCCTTAGTCATTGTCCAGCTCTCTATTGTATAGCAAGTAATTGCAGAGATCATGGCCTGGATCAGGCACACATATCCAGAACTTTTATTACCATCTTAAGCACAGATTCTCAGCACAAAAAGAGTAATTTCCCACTTTCCCTCCCAACTTCACCCCAGTTTCTGATGACCTCTGTTATACTTTATTCTCTATGTGGATACCTCATGTAAGTGGAATCATGCAGTACTTGTCCTTTTCTCTGGCTTGTTTCCACTCAGAATGTTTGTAAGGTTCATCCATGTTGTCATGTTTCTAAATGTAATTTCTTTTTATGGCTGAGTTTTACCACATTTGTTTAACCATTCATCTGTTAGTGGACACCTGGGTTGTTTCTACCTTTGGACAATTATCTAATGATGCTATCAGCCTTTGTGTACAAGCATCCATTTGACTCTGATTGGGGGGCGGGGCATAAATAGTGGTAAACATTGCTAGTACTGAACTCTTCATATTAGTTTAGTGCCTTTATTCTAGATTATAAATTTCCTATTAGCATAGTATGAAATTTATTTAGCCCCATTTCCAAATACAAAAATAATAGATTAATAGGTCTTGTTAACTTTGGTGAAAAACTATTAGGACTTGAATTTTCTGTGATTTATAATTTCTGAGCAATGTCCAGAATTTCACACACTCCCAGACTGGCAGTGAAAAAACTAAAAAATTGGTAGAAGATCTATGAAGCTACTAAAGTCTCATAAAGTAACTATAATCATGACCGATGGCAACCTGGGCGATAAAAGACATTATGTTTGCTCCAGCACCCCCTAGAGGACACTCAGGAAATATTTATAATACATTTTGCATCATCATTTTAAATCTAGACATCATCATCCTCATCTCTCTTTTTATTTATTATAAGCATATTAGTGTATGGTTTTTATACCTATTACAACTGACACACTCATGTACAAATTGTTAAGCATTTAGCTCCTAGCCCATAAGTTATCAGTTCAAACCCACCAAGTGGCTCCAAAGGAAGAAGGTCTGACAGTCTATTCCCAGACTAGAAAACTTATAGAGCAGTTCTCCTGTGTTTGATGGTGTCACAGTGAGTTACCAAATTTATGTAATGGCACCTAACTCTAACTGGATTGTAAAGTGAATGATAATTGGGCAAGGTCTTCTATTTTCAGAGCTCCTATCTACTTGACAGGAACTCTTTAAATATTGACCTTTTTTTAATTCATTATTGCACGTTTTCTTTCCCCTTCTTCTCCATCCGCTCTTTTAAATTGATAGAACATTGGCTAGAGTGTTCCTTAGAAGCAAGGATAATGAAACTTCATCTCACGCACTTGGGCATGTTATCATGAGGGGCTAGTTCCAGGAAAAGGACATCATACTTGGAAAAGTAGATCTACTGAAAAAAGAAGACCCTCAGTGAGGTGGACTGACACGGTCTCTACAACGATGGCCTTAAGCACAGCAAAGATTGTGAGGATAGTACTGGATAAGTAAAGTTTTGTTGTGTTAAGTCACTTTGAGTTGGAGCCAACTTAACATCATCTAACATCAACAGAGTTTAGATAAAGTAACATGGATGGTTCTTTAAAACCTAATGCCAAGGATAGGGTACAAAATAAGATTTATAACACAATACTGTAGTATAAACTAAAACACATGAAACCAAAGTAGTGTTTATAGATATACACACATTTTTATGAAAATGTGTACAGCAAATAAATGATTGCCAACTCTGGTGGCCTAGTGTCAAGAAGCTGTATAGCGATACCAAAGGCTCAGAGTTGAAATCCACAGGATGCTCTGCTGGAGAAGGAGGGCAATCTCCTTCTGTGCTAGTTGGACCCGTCTCGATAGTACACAATAACAACAAAACAAAATATATAAAGATTGCCTATGGAGGGAAGTTGTGATAGTATAGTAATAGTATAGTATATTCTCCTTTGACCTAGCACATTCCATTTCTATACCATAGTATGAAGCATGTATACTTTTCTGGCTCAGTGACTAAAACACTCACCTGCTAACTGTAAATCTGTAGTTCAGATGCACTAGCTACTCTATTGGGGAGAGATGTGACAGTCTCTTTCCATAAAGACTGTACTCTTGGAAAATCTATGAGGCAGTTCTTCTCTATTCTGTAGGATTCCTGAGAGTTAAAATCAGTTCAGCAGGTTTATTGAACCTCTAGCACTATACTCCAATAGAGTAAAAACTTTCAATTAATGACCATATTTTGACAATGATTTGAATCTTCATGAGCACTTTGCACATGATCAAATATGATGCTGTTAGGTGCCCCGTCAATTCAACTACTACTCCTGGAGACCCTCTGAACAACAGTTTTGAACCTTGCCCTATTCTGCTCCATTTCATGATCTCTGGTAAGCACAAGTCTCTTGTTATAGTCTCTTGTCAGTCCATCTTGTTGAGGGTTTTTCTCTGTTTTCATGAAAGCTTAAGATAGATTAATCTGATAATGCTTTATCTGAAATAACTATGGACAGAACTTTGGGAGCATAATTCTTAGATGATTAGAATAGTCTAAAGATAAGTTAGTGAGTCTTGGGCTTTGGTGATTGCTGTGAAGATGGAAAGGAAAGCTTAAAAAAATGTTAGAGGCAGAATGGACAGTTCATGGTGACTGACTTCCAAATGCAACAGAAAACTGGTTCTTCCATGGGTCTTTCAGGCTAATGGCCAACCTTCCTTGCTTTTTTCATAAATCATCATTTGTTTCTCTTCAGGGACCAGAATGCTTATAACTTAGGAGAATCCCAAAGGATCCACAAAGATCCACAAAGGATCTCTATAAGGCAAAAATTTAACTGTTCTAATAGATCTGCTTTATTTCCAACATTCTGTCTCCAAATGAAGAGGTAGTAGCAGTTTAGTTACCTTCTCTATAAAAAGACAAAGCTCCACCATAACAAGATAAACAACCCATTTGAAAAATGAGCATAGGATATGAACAGACACTTCACCAAAGAAGATTTTCAGATGGAGAACAAACACATAAAAAAAATGTTCAAAATCCCTAGCTCTAAGAGTGATGTAAATAAAAGCAACTAAGAGGTATCATCTCACCCCAGTAAGAATAGCAAAATTTAACAGAACAGCAAACAATAGATGCTGGCAAGGTTGTAGAATAACTGGAGCCCTTATTCACTGGTGATGGGAGTGTAAAATGGTGCAACCACTACAGAAGGGCTGTATGATACTTTCTTAAAAAGTTGGAAATAGAAATACCATTTGACCCAGCAATTCCACTACTGGGAATAAACCCTAAAGAAATCAGGACTTCCACCCAAGTAGATATGTGCACACCCAAGTTTATTGTGGCTTTGTTCACAGCAAAGAGTTGGAAACAACCCAAGTGCCCATCAACAAACGAATGGATAGAGAAGCTGTGGTATATTTACACAATGGAATACTATGCTGCATTGAAAAACAAGGAACGATCCTGGAGGACATTATTCTGAGTGAAATTTCTCAGTCAAAAAAGGATAAATACTGCATAGAGCCACTGTTGTAAAAGGGGATTGACATCGGAGTTGGGGGAAAACTAAGAGAGGATAAATAATATATACTGCACTGAAATAGATGAGGGAGAGAACTATTTAGGAGGAATACATGATTAGGTATTATTGTCATGACAAGAGTCCAGGATGAAAGCTGCATAGTGGAGTGGACTGGGAGGTGGGGGTAATTGTATAACAGTGAAAGTTTTGTTTGTTTAGTTTTTTTAACTTTTCAAAGAGAAAAGTGAACTGAGGGGTAGGGCTGGACAGGGAGGAAAGTGTACAAAAATGAATGAATGGAAATCCAAAGTACCCGTAAACTTTCATTAAAATAAATAAAAAGAAAACTATAAATAAAAAAGACAAAGCTCAGCAATTCCACTATTGGGAATATACCCCGATGAGACCATAACTGACACCCGAGCAGATATATGCACACCCAAGTTTATTGTGGCTTTGGTCATAATAGCAAGGAGTTGGAAACAACCTAAGTGCCCATAAACAAATGAATGGATAGAGGAGCTGTGGTATATTCACACACTGAAATACTATGCCGCATTGAAAAACAAGGAACTCATGCACTATTATTCAAAATGGATGACCCTGGAGGACATTATGCTAAGTGAAGTATCTCAGTCACAAAAGGACAAATACTGCATGGTGCCACTGTTGTGAAACAGAACATTGGGGTTGGGGAGAGACCGAGAAAGATGGGTTTAATAATGTATACTGCATTGAAACAGATGAGGGAGAAAACTGTTTAAAAGGGATATGTGATTAGGTATTTTTGTCATGACGGGAGTCCAGAGCGAAGGCTGCATAGTGGAGTGGACCTGGGGGGAGGGATTGTAAAACAATGAAAGAACTTTTTTTTAACTTTTCCAAAAGGGTAGTGTTCTGGGGGGGAGGGCTAGGAAAGGGTGAAAAGTACAACAATGAATGAATTGAAATCCAAAGTCTCTGTAAATTTTCATTGAAATTAATAATAAATTGAAAAAGAAAAAAAGACAAAGCTCATTTTTATGGCTTAAGTTATCCAGTGGTTCACAAACTTTTTTATCTCCTTCCTCCTTTACACTCCTAAAATTTATTGAAGACCTCAAATAGCTTTTGCATGGATTTTATCTATTAATATTAAGATTAATTTTTAAAAAATATGTACAAATTCTGTTTTTAAAATCAGTAAGTCTATTACATGTTAACTACACAAGCTGTTTTAGGAGGAAGGGGGAAACCTACATTTTTATAATAAAAAAAATGTTTAGTAAATGGCATAGCTTTATATTTTTATAGAGCTCCTTACCATCTGACTTAATAGAAAGCCAGATGATTTCTCACATATGTGTCTATATGCTGTTTGTTGAAATAACATGTCATATACCTTAAGGAAAACTCCTACTTACTGAAATGGAAAATGTAAAAGACAAATTTGTCTTGCTATTATTTTGAAATAATTTTAACTTTGCAGACTCCTTGAAAATATTTTGGGAACTCCCCAGGGTTCCTGAGCTACAGTTTAAGAACCACTGCCTTAAGCAATGCTTTTACTTTCTTTGTGTAGGAGAGCTTTAAAGACACATGTTTCCTTTTGTACCCATGTCTAGGTATTCTTGGCACCACTTCTGAGACCTTCATTACCAAGAGGCAGAAATACTATGTTCAGAATAAGAATAAAAGCAAGTCTTTGGTTTCTAAAAATTTGTTTATTGGACATTGACCACAAACACCCACTCACTGTGTTGAAAGCTCATTGACAAACCCCTAGCTATGTGAAGTTCCCAAAAATAGTTTTGTCTGACTGATTCCTTTGGCTTCTGGCTGTAAAATTTTTCCTAATGGAATAGCCTTGAGAGAATCATGGAATGAATATGACCATGAAAACAGAGAAGAGGACCCAAGGGGTCTGAGGATAGAGCTGTATTTGTACTAAATCCAGATTTCTTTACCCAGAATGGATTAGAAGACATTGGATGTAGTGTTGAGGTTGGGGGTAAGGTACTATTTATGACAGGAAAAAGTGACTTCATACAAAGAGACCCAGAAGTAAAGCACAAAGGCTGAACAGAGGATGTGAGGGCGATCTGGCTGCGGCATCTGTCACCCCATTGATCGCCAGGGTTGATTCGGCTGATCTGGCTGGCTAGGCGGGTGTCCCCTTCCTCTCTCACCGATCCATGTGCGTCCCTCCCGAAGCTGCGTGCTCGGTCGAAGAGGACGACCATCCCCGATAGAAGGAAGACCGTCCTTCGGTCAAGGGTATACGAGTAGCTGCGCTCCCCTGCTAGAACCTCCAAACAAGCTCTCAACAAAGGCTGAACAGAGCAGTTTAATCTCAATTAATAGAGGGTCAATCCTTAATGCCTCTGTAACCTTTAAAGGCATTTCCCTTTATTACAACATCTCATTTCCTTTCTAGTCAGAACCAACTCCTAGCTGACCTAGCAGGTTTTTGCACAGAATCTTTTCCCCCTGTGAAGGAGTTGTTGGGCTTAAAGGTCCAGAAATGTACTAACAGATTCCCTCATACTACAACATAAGATGATTATATCCAGAATAATTCCCGAGTCATTAAGGAAAAATTGAAATGCTTTCTATATGGGGAGTCCCTACTAATGAATGGCTATGCTACAGAATGAATTATCAAGTTAGTAGTTTGGAACTCAAAACATTTTTCCTTGAAAAATAAAATAATGGTTATTTTGTGGCCAGAGTAAGCTTGGGTTTTGCTTTTATCAATTTAACAAATAATTTCTGAGTGCCTAGTATTAATAGAAATATTTCAGTTATACATAAGTCCCAATTATAGCTTTGTTTTACTGATAGAGTACACTTTGAGACCAAACCTTGAGCACATGTATCTACACTTCTCACCTCCTTATCAGCCCTATGTGCTAAATGGTTTATATCAAGGATTGGCAAATGATTCAACCTCTACTATCTGTTTTTGTAATAAACAGTTTGAACACAGCTTCACACATTCATTACCTGCTTTCTGTTGTTCCTTTTGTACTCCAGTGACAGAGTGGAAATGCTGTGATAGAGATCTGTGAATCCTAAAATATTTGCTCTGTCCCTGATAGAAGCAGTACTTATGATGCAATGGTTAAGCACTCAGCTCCTAAGTAAAACCGGAGCAGTTTGAACCTACCAGCTGCTCCTTGGGGAAAACTGGCATTCTGCTTCCATATGAGTCAGAATTGACTCATTGGCAATAAGTTATGGTCCCTACATAAAATTGTCTGCCAGTACTGAGTCTGGGTGGCAGGACTGCCTCCCTATCTCCCTCATATTATTCTGCTACCTTATTACACACACTGTCCCCCACCATTCCTTATAATATGCCAAGCACAGTCTTAAAATAGGACCTTTGCATTTGCATTTTCCTCTGCCTAAAATGATGTTCTTCTCAATGGTTCACACTTTCAGCACCTACCACCCTCAGATGTCTCTGATCAGATGTCACCATCTCAGTAACAATTTTCTTGACTGCCTTTATAAAACAGCAGCAATATCAACCACCCTGGCATTCCCTTTCTGCTTTACTTTACTCCATAGGGCTTATCATTCTGACATGTATTTACTTACCCATTTATTTGTTGCCCTTCTCACCTCAGTTAAATTTAAGTTTCTCAGGAACAGAGATTTCTTCATTTTGTGCATTACTATAGCCTGCCACTTGAAACAATATCTAGTCCAGAATATATACTCATTTGCTGAATGAATGAATTTATGCATACCTTTATTAAGAGAATGTTCATAAATATCAACCAGAATTAAAGATTGACATTGAAAAAAGGTTTAAAAGCATCACATAAGAAAATGCTGATGTTTCTGTTTGAAAACTGGAAACTACTGACCTCTTCCCTTTGCCTTTTTTCAAATTCCCTATGTTGATGGTGGGCATCTTTGTTTTTCAGTACCTAGTTTAACTATTCCACAAAATAATTAATCAATATTTGCTTCCAGGCCAAGAGTGAATTTAAGTGCCTTCTTAACTGGTTTTTGTAACTTCAGTAATTATAGTACGTTTACTCACTCATTACCATCAGTTTGTAATCACCTCATAGCTGACCCTCCAACAGGTTTTCAGAGACTATAAATCACACACACACAAAAGTTTTCCCATCTTTCTCCTGCAGAGCTGCTGGTGGATCCCAGCTCCCAGAGAGCTGCCACCTTTGCATTAGCTGCATAACTCCCTACAGATTATGGATTATGCCACCAGAGCTCCCTTAATTAGCGCAGTGCCTGGAAAATATTAGAAGCTCAGTAAATATTTACTCCAAAAAGAAATTGTTAGAAGAGAGAAGACATTGATCCAGGCTATCTGTTGTTATGTAACAAATTACCTCCCACAAAACATGACAGACTGAAAGCAGTAAATATTTGTTAAATTGTTTCTATGGGTCAGGAATGGCTTAGATGAGTAGTCTGTTAGAGACCTCATTAGATTGCAGTCAGAATGTCTATCTGGGCTAACCATGTGTCTGAAAGTTTATCTGGGGCTGGAGGATCTGCATCCAAAATTGTTCTCTCTCATAGCTCTTGCTAAGAGGCCTCCACGTCTGTTTTTGTGAGCTCTTTGGGTTCTACGACATGACAGCCTAGCTGTTCCCAGAGCAAGCAACCCATAGTGAAAGAGGAGCTGCATTGTCTTATCACCTAGTTTCAGAAGGCATCCACAATCACTTTTGCCATTTTCTGCTAGAAAACAGCTCAATAAGTGCAGCCTACACTCAAGCGGGGGACTGGCCCAAATTTTAGAAGAAAGTGTAAGGAAGAATTTTTTTTTCCATGATCAAACCCCTCATTCATTGTTCAGCGAGCTCTCCACCACACCCCGAAGATGCCTCACCAAGGTCAATAGCCATCAGAGCCGCTTTAAGAGCGAGTTTTCCACTGTCGTAATGAGGACAGCCTCACAGGCGACTCCTCCAACAGGACTGCAATGATACCGTCATTTCAGAAGCTGCTGATGTAGAGAGCATATCCACGTAAGTGGAGGCTTTGTCTTTAATTCAAGACAAACCATGAACTATTGATGGATTTCTGAGAAAGCCAGGTAGGGTGCACTAGGAGGAATTCCGTCCCATTCCTACAAGATGGGGTGAGAAGTGAGGAAGGAGAAGGAAAAGGGCCAGGCAAGTCTGGAGGTATTCAGGCTCCACTTCCTTTTTGCTGGTTGTGCTTGGTGTGTTTTTCTGGCAGCTGCAGCAGCTTGATGGGGGTAGTCAGTCCTCTTTTTGAAGCCGTATTTCTTGCATTCATAGAAAAGATCAGTCATGGAACTCCCCAAGTTGACAGTCTTTGGGCAACCATCTCGATCTTCTCCTGGATGGTGCATTCTTTACAATAATAGGCATCAGAAACTCCAGGGCCTTCGCAAATTACACAGCACCCCTGGTAAGAGCCGTAATGGCATTCATCACATATGCGCACCAGGGTGCAGGGGGTGCACATAGGAGTCACAGATCACACATTTGCCATCACATTTTTCACACAATCTCCCAATGGCCACACCAGCCTGCTTGCAGCAAAAAATCAAATCTATAAGGTGTTTTGCCATAGCTCTGACTCATAACCGTAAGGAAGAATTTAAAACAACCAGTTACTCTCTGAATAGAATAAAGAGAACCTTGCTACTAGAAGAAAAGACACAGGCTTTTGGAGTTGGTGCCTACGTTGCCCTTTTTATGCTCTCTTCAAATCTGAAGTTGCTGTCACTCTTTCCTAAAAGAGTTTTAAAACGTTTTAAAAATAACTACTTTAAAAATGTTTTAAAAAATAAGTGTGTTTATTCTTTTGAATAGGTGATACATGAATAAAATTTAAAAACTGAAGAGAAAACTAGCTTTCCTTATCCCAATCCCAGCCCCCCAGTTTCCCTTCCTGGAGACAATCACTGTTATTAATTTGTTTATCCTGCTATGTACTTAGGAAGGCATGCGTATCTACTCTTACATGTAAGTGGTCACATACTGTATTTGCTTTTGTGCACCTTACTTTTTCACTCTGGTGGCATAGTATGTTAGGTGTTGAGCTGCTTCAGAACCAGAAGATAAGTGGTTTGAATCCACCAGCTGCTCTGTGGAAGAAAAATGGCCTGCTTCCTCCCATCAGAATTTACAGCCTTGGAAAATGGATAGAGGATCTCATTGAGTCAGAATCTATTTTACGGAAGTGGGTTTGGATTTTGATATATATCTTAGAACTTTTCCCTATTTCATAAATAATTGTCTTTATAACCACTGCCTAAATTCCATTTTGTAACTCTGTAGGACTTTAATTAGTACCACATTGAGGGACATTTTGTTTGCTTTTCCATCTTTTGTTATAAATATAACTATAGTTAATACCTTCTTCACTTTGTACATTGAGAATATTTATGAAGTAATTAGCATTAAAGTAAAGAGCATTTCATAGGTCAAAGAGAATATATTTTTCCAAAGATATTGCCATTATGATCTAATAAATATTGATTAATCTTCAAGAGAGATGGACTTTTCTATGGAAGATGACTAATTTTTACTGTGGAGGGAAGGAGAATTCTATTGAGAGAAAACCTACTGCCTACTAGAGAGTATATTAATATTTTATTGAAATGTGAATACATGAAATGCACAAATGTTAGCACATAATCTGATGACTCTTACGTGCATATATAATTGTGTAGCCAATACTCTAAGCTACAAAACATTACCAGTACCTCAGAAGTTTGTCTCATGCTCTCTTTTTCAGTTATCCTTCTAACGGTAACCACTCTTCTGATTTTTATCATCATCGTTTAGTTTTTCCTATCTTGAACTTCATAGAAATGAAATCACATGATGTGTTCTCTCTAATCTGTCTTTTGAACACTATATCTGTGAGAGAAGGGAAAACCAACTTGTTCCTTTGAGGCAAAGATTTTGAAGCTCAATGACACATACTTTGGGCATGTTGGCATGAAGGACCAGTCCCTGGGAAAAGACATCATGCTTGGAATGATGGAGGAACAGCACAGGATAAGGCGGCCCTGGATGAGATGGATTTACACAGTAACTGAGGTAATGGGGATAGGTATCCCAGAGGCAGTGAGATTAGCTCAGGATAGGTAAAGGTTCAGAGCCATTGTGCATAGGGTCGCTGTGAGTCTTAGGCTATTTGATGGCACATAACAACAACGTGTATTTGTGAGGTTTAGTAGGTACTGTTGAGTCAGCTAATATTCATAACAATTCTGTGCACAGCAGAGTGAAAGTCTGCCTGATCCTGCACCATCCTCACACCCTACTGTACTTAGAAGCTGATTGTTTGAATAATTGAATCAGTCCATCATATTGAAGACCTGCCTCTCTTTCACTGACCCTCTGCTTTTCCAAGCGTGATGTCTTTTTCACATGGCTGGCACCTCATGATTATTAAGTCCAAAATTATGTGAGATGCATTCTCATTATCATTGCTTCTAAGGAGCACTCTGTCTGTACTTCTTCCAAGACAGATTTATTCTTTTGGAAGTCCATGGTATTTTCAGTATTCTCACCAGCACAACTCAAAGGCATCAATTCCATTTCACCCTTCCTTATTCATTGTACAACTTTCACATGCGTATGAAACAATTCAGGATAATATGCCTTGGGGATAGAGGGCGAGGGGTGAAAATGTGCAACAATGAATGAATTTTAGGAAAAAATGTTAAATATATCGTTCTTAGGTCACACCTCAGTCTTTAAAGTGACATCTTTGCTTTTAAGTACTTAAAGAGGTCCTTGACAGAAGATTTGTCTAATGCAGTACATTATTTGATTTGTGCTGCAGAGGGTCAAGGACTGCAGCCTTCAGTATGGACTGAAGCTCAATGTCAAGAAGACAAAGATTCTCACCTCTGAACCAATTGGCAGCATCAGGATGTTTGGCGAAGAGATTGAGATTGTTCACAGCTTCAGTTTGCTCTGCTCCACGGTCAATACTCTTGGCACCGGCAGCCAGGAAGTCAAAAAACGTATTGCAATGGGAAAGTCTGCTGTTAGGGACCTCTCTAAAGTACTCAAGAGCAACGGTGTGTCTCTGGAGACTAAAGTGCGTCTGATACAGGCCATGGTCTTTGCAATTACTTGTTATGCATCAGAGAGTTGGACAATGACTAGGGAGGATAGAAGGAGAATTGATGCCTTTGAGCTGTGGTGTTGGAGAAGAGTATTGAATGTACCATGGACTGCCAAGAAAACAAACAGATTCATCCTGGAGAGGGTTAAACCAGGCTACTCCTTGGAGGCAAGGATTCTAAGGCTCCGTCTGACATACTTTGAACATGTTGTAAGGAGGGACAGGTCCTTGGAGAGGGACATCATGCTTGGGAGGGTGGAGGGACCGCGCAGGAGGGGAAGACCCTCTATGAGATGGATTGATTCAGTGACTGGGGTAATCGGGATGGGTGTGTCGAGGCAGTGCGATTGGCACAGAATAGAGCAGGGTTTAGGGCTGTTGTACATAGGGTTGCTAGGAGTCGCAAGCAACTCGACGGCACATAACAACAACAACAAACTTCCATGTGGTTTTAAGTAAAATCCTTGACAACTTTATTCTTTTCTCTCTGTATCAAAATGTTGCCTACTGGTCCAGTTGTGAAGTTTTGTTTTGTTTTTTTTAGGTGTAATCCATACTGAAGGTGATAAAATCTTTGCTTTTCAGTGGGTGCATCAAATTTTCATCACATTCAGCAGTACGATTTTTGATGAGTCTTCCTCCAAACCTAATCTAATACCACATTATTCTTCAGAGTCCATCTTCTCAGCTTATTTGCTTGGGGTACAGATTGAAGAGGTATGGTGAAAGGATACCACCTTGATCACACCTTCCCTGATTTTGAGCCATGGCAGTGTTTCCTTGTTCCCATAGTGTTTCCTAGAATATAAATCTTTACGAGTGGACTGTGGCATCTTTCTCCCATGAAGCAGCTAATGGGAACCACTGACCTGTGGGCTAGCTCTGAGCATTTACCAACTGTGTAACCAGGACTTCTTAATAGGAAGTAGTAACAGCAAAAGAGGTTGAGAAGGAGTAACCAAAAAAAGCAGGAGAAAAAACCCAAAGAGTACAATGTCTTTAGAAACTAAGGGAAGGAGGTGTTTGAAGGAAAGGGATAGCTGAGCATGATGTGTTCAGATCCCTGATGGAATGTGTGTACTAGAGGAAATGGTAAAGTGAGGGTCTGCAAGATAAAATGTAACTCCTCTTATTGTAGTGCTTGGATCACTCTTAAGGTTTGGAATTGTATTCTGAAGCAAAACTGTGCTCTTTGGCAATTAGGTTTAATCTCAGCATTATACTTTTTTTGATTCTTAGAGAAACTTGACTGCTGCTTCACAAGTCATTTCCCCTCCACACTGTTCCAATGATAACCTTTAATAAGGAAGAATACTCAGCGTTATAAAAGTAAATAATGGTCAGTGAAAGTATATCTGTAAGATCCTTGGTACATACAAAAAATAACCACCTGAAGAAACACACAAAGAAGGTGTTTTTTTTTTTTTAGCATTATCATTTTCAAACATGTCAGGCCTTTATTTTATCCATACTTCTAAAATAGGAAGCATTCTAAAATGGGGACCAATTTTTCTTCTCTTCATCCTACTTGCTATCCTGAAGTCAAGCTGTATGGTGAAACTAGGTCTTTTAAGTGTTATTTTCTGCCTTTCCTTGCTGTCCTCTTATTCTTCTCGCTGTCTCAACTTGGAACCTTGTAGGAAGAGAGTTACACTTCAGAAAAAATGTGTTTGCTTTGACATTTAAACAAATCCCAATTTTGTCTTTCCATATTAGAACTTTTCCTCCCCCTACCCTCCGCCCCACATTACCAGCATTCTGTCTGACCTGTCTGCTCTTCAGCTTGTTGGTTACTATGAAGGTTTGCAGATTATACCAGAGGAAAGCCAGATTTATAAACATGTGTTGCCACCCAGCTATTTCAAGTATAGAAGTGACAATCATTTTCTGTTGTGTACTTGCTCTCTATATACAGCTGTGCTTATCTGCCCTTACAAATGGGGCGCCTGTCTCTAAGTCTTACCTTGTCTAGAAATAAATTAACTCCTGTTCCTATTCAAATTAGTTGTGCAGTTATCAGAGCAGCCCATCACTAGAAAGAGACATCCATTTGAATTCATTTTGCTAATAAAGAGAATTTAGCCCAATTACTGTCCTTGGAAGTTTTGCCATTTTCCTTACGTTATCAGGATCTAGGAATCCTGTCCTTTTACCCTCTAAATGTCCCTTGCAATTCTGTTGGTGTCTTTAATATAAAGAAACATTCTAAGAAAATTATCAGAAAGCTTAAAAAAAAACAAAAAGACCCCTCCAGTATTTATTGGCAGTAGAGGCTATGACATGCTTTTTAGAGTCTGAAAGATTGGACTACTTCAGTAAACAACCTAATTCCCTGGACTTTCATTTCTTCATTTGCAAACCAGCTTTAATAATCTTTGTATAAAAATTGTTGGAAGGATTGCGCTTTCTGTGTCTTTATGGCCTGCCTTGCTGAAAAGTGATATAAGGCTTATTGAAATTATGAATATGAAAACATCAACACATTATAGATGTTCAATTACTGTTTGAAATAAAATTACTATTTGATTAAGTCTACTTTTGCGTCCCTAGTTTCATTAGAATCAAGGGCTTTTGTTGGATAACCCTTGTGTATGTCCTCAATCTGGTTTTATAAGAACTTTAAAACTGAAAGAAAAAACTTAAAATCTCCAAATTCCATGGACCAGCCATGGTTTCTAGAAAACAGTACATACTCCTGACTGCAACACATGGAGAAGGGGGAAAGCCATGGTCCAGCTGCAGTTTCCTGAGAACAACACTCACCCCACTTTGGGCCCTAAGGCCAAAAGAGGAGCACCAATATACAGATCCTTCACAGAACATCACCCTTCGTGGGACATTACACACTTATAACAGCCTAAAATCTACCAAGAAAAGATTCACATAATGTCAGAAAAGCAGAAGGCTGCCTCACACATTATGAAAAACAAAATAACTCTTCTCCTGAAAAAGCAGAGCATATTGCAGAATCAGTGAATACCCCAGACACAGAGAACCAGAAAAAGTATGTTGATGCAGAGTTATTTGAACAGCTATAGAAGAAGGTGCAGTTGATGAAGAGTGGAAGCCATTAAGAAAGCAAATACTAGGGAGCTCTGGTGGCCTAGTGGCAAGAAGTTGTACTTCTATTCCAGAGGTGCAGGATTCGAATCCACCAGATGCTTTGCAGGAGAAGGAGGGACAGTCTCCTCCTGTACCAGTCAGATCCGATTTGATGGTACACACAACAAGAAATAATAAAAGTTAAAAAAAAAATTATTTTTTAAAAGAAAGCAAATGCAAGTGCTATTTGATGTCTCCACTGCTGCTACCATGGGTGTTGGTTGAAAAGCCAAATAAAATCAAAACTTTGACAACTTTAAAAAAAAAAGAAAGAAAGAAAGCAAATACTCCAGAGAGAGATAGGGTACCAGAAGAAATCTATCGATGAGGAGCAACTTGAACAACAATGGAAGAAAATGCAATATCTGGAAGAATTGAAACTACAGATAAAGAGGTACAAGAACTCAAAAATCCATCATAAGACACAGAAGGTACAGCCATCACAGTACTAGAAATAACAGATATCCATGAAAATGCAGTCCAGAATATTAAGATTGAAATGGCAAATGTGTCAAACATACTAGAGGGACAAAAAAAAGTAGAACAGTAGAAATGAAACAGTGAACTGGAAGACAAGAGTCTCAATGGAAACATACATAAATATCAGAGATAATACATAAAGAAAATGGGGGGGGGGACCAACACCACTATAATCAGGTGGTATGGCATCATAAAGAAATCTGTAACTGGCTGTGATCAATTAGTTGCGGCCTCCACTGCACTCGGACCAGCCTATGGCATCGTAAAGAACAACTTACGTAAGGTTGTAATTCTGGAACATGCGAGGAATGGAAATCACTGGGAAAATTTTGGAAGAGGTACTAGAAGAAAACTTACCAGGCATTATGAAGAATGGCTAAACCCACATCCAAGAAGCTCAGCAAACACCAAATAGAATAGACCTCCAAAAAGAAAAACATCAGGTTCTCCAAATTAAAAGATAGGAATAGAATACTAAAGGCAGTGTGAGTCACCTACAAAGGGGAAGCAATTAGATTAAGTTCTGATTTCTTAGTAGAAACCATGTGACCTTGAAGACAATGGGATAGAATATACAGAAAGTTGAAAGATAACAATTGCCAGCAGAGAATCCTGTACACAGAAAAGCTGTTCATCAAATTGCTGATTGCCTTTGAGTCAAGCACAACTCATAGCTACCCTGTGAACAAAAAGCCTGAAGCACTTCTGCAACTATCAACATTTATCAAAGTTCATAGAGTTGCTGGAGGCATATTGTTTAGAAAGTGGATGCCACTCCTGCTTCCAAACCTGTCACAGAATGTTATTGGTTGAATCACCTGCAATATATAGCAACCCTGTGTACAGAAACTCTGAACCATTACCTTTCCTGAATCAGTCTCACTAGTTCTGATATACCAACCCCCATTGCCCCAGTCACCATAACAATCCATCTCATCCAGGGTCTTCCTCTCCTGCACTGTCTGTCCACCCTTCCAAGCATGATGTCCTTCTGCAAGTATTAATCTCTCCAGGCCACGTGCCCAAAGTAAGTGAGGTGGAGCTTCAAAATCCTAGCTCCAAGGAGAGACTTGGTTTCACCCTCTCCAAGACAGACCTATTTGTTTTCTTGGCAGTCCATGGTATGTTCAAGACTCTTCAGCACCACAGCTTGAAAGCATCGATTCTTCTGTCATTCTTAGTCATTGTCTAACTCTCTAAAGCATAACAAGTAATTGAGAAGGTCATGGCCTGCATTAGGGGCATCTTTTTATCTAGACTGACATTGTTACTCTTCAACACTCTGGAGAGATCCCTGACAGAAGATTTTCCCAATGCAATTCGTCTTTTGATTTCCTGACTTCGGTGTTAAGACTGTAATTGTTAACGATCTCAATCTTTTCTCCACCTAATATGGTGCTTCCAATTGGCCATATGATGAGAATCTTTGTTTTGTCTTCTTGATGTTAAGCTTCAAGCTATATTGAAGACTATAGTCCTTGACCTTTTGCAACAAGTGCTTCAGGTCTTCTTCAGTTTCAGCAGGCAAGGTTGTGTGATCTGCATATCATAGGTTGTTAATGAGTCTACTCCAATCTTGATGTCACGTTACTCCTCATAAAGTCCAGCTACCCAAATAATCTGTTCTGCATACAGATTGAAAAGGTATGAGGATAGGGTGCATCCCTGACGCACTTCTTTCCTGATTTTGAACCATGCAGTGTTTGCTTGCTCTGTTCTGAGGACTGCTTCTTGGTCCAAGTATAGGTTTCATATAAGCACAATTAAGTGTTCTGAGATTCCCATCAGTTACTTATATGCAAGTTCAAATTGAGGCCATAGAAAATGAAAATAAGTCCACAGGAACATAAGCTTGAGGCATTGGACATCATTTATCAACGACTGGAACTGCATATCAACAGAGAAATGCGAGAAGTGCAGGCTGTGTTTAGACGGGGTCGTGGTACTAGGAATATTGTAGCTAATGTTAGGTGGATCTTGGCTGAAAGCAAGGAATACCAGAAGAATGTCTATTTTTGTTTCATTGGTTATGCAAAGGCATTTGACTGTGTGGATCATAACAAACTGTGGCTAACTCTGAGAAGAATGGGAATCCTAGAACACTTGACTGTGCTCATGTGAAGCTTATACTTGGACCAGGAGGCAGTCGTCAGAACAGAGCAAGGAAACACTGCATGGTTCAAAATTGGGAAGGGTGTACGCCAGGGCTATATCCTGTCTCCCTACCTTTTCAATCTTAGGCAGAACAGATTATCCAGGAGGCTAGGCTCTAGGAGGAGAAATGTGGCATTAGTATTGGAGGAACAATCATCAGTATTCTGTGTTATGCAGATGACACAACCCTGCTTGCTGAAATTGAGAAGGACCTGAAGCACTTGCTGTGGAAGGTCAGGGACTACAGTCTTCAGTATGGTTTGAGGCTCAATATCAAGAAAACAAAGATTCTTACATTTGGCCCATTGGCAGCATCACGATGCATGGTGAAGAGGTTGAGATTGTTCATAGTTTTGGTTTGCTTGGCTCCACGGTCAACACTCTTGGCACCAGCAGCCAGGAAATTAAAAGAGATATTGCAATGGGAAAGTCTGCGGTTAGAGACCTCTCTAAAGTACTGAAGTGCAGTGATGTCAGTCTAGAGACTAAGGTCCGCCTGATACATGCCATGGTCTTTGCAATCACTTGCTATGCATCAGAGAGCTAGACAGTTCCTAGGGATGATAGAAGGAGAATTGATGCCTTTGAGCTATGGTGTTGGAGAAGACTATTGAATATACCATAGACTGCTAAGAAAGTGGAGAAGGTGAAGCCGGGCTGCTCGTTGGAGGCAAGGATTCTAAAGCTTCATCTGACATACTTTAGACAATATTTCAAGGAGGGACCAGTCCTTGGAGAGGGATGTCATGCTTGGGAGGGTGAAGGGACAGCGCAGGAGAGGAAGACCCTCAATGAGATGAATTGATTCAGTGACTGGGGTAGTGGGGGGGTAGGTGTGTCGGAGATGGTGGGATTGGCATAGGATAGAGCAGAGTGTAGGGCTGTTGTACATACGGTTGCTATGAGTCACAGGTGACTTGACAGCACATAACAACACAACAGATGAATTTTGTGATGATATCAAGGCTATGATTCATGAAGAAAGCAAAAAGTTATTACAAAGACAGAGGAGAAAGAAAAAACCAAAATGGATATCGGAAAAGACAAAATTGCATAGGAGTGTAAAGAAGCCAAGACAAAGGGAAAACATGCCAGAGTAAAAGAGCTGAACAGAAGATTTCAAAGGGCAGCTCAAGAGGACAAAGTATTATAATGGAGTGTGCAGAAAGCTGGAATTGGAGAATAAAAAGGGAAGAACTCGCTCTGCACTTCCTAACCTTGGAAAACTAAAAAACAAATTTAAACCTCAAGTCACAATATTGAAAGATGCTATGGACAATATATTGAATGACCCAGAAAGTATCCAAGAAAATGAAGGGAATACACAGAATCACTACCAAAAAGAACTAACACTGAAAAATAGCGTATGAGCAGGAGCCAATGGTAATAATGGAGGAGGAAGTGGAAGCTACATTGAAGGTGCTGGCAAAATATAACGCTCCAGGAATCGATGGGATACCAATTGACTTGTTTCAATTAACAAATGCAGCCCTGGATGCATTCACCAGTCTATGCCAGGAAATTTGGAGGACAGCTGTCTGGCCAACAGATTGGAAGAGGTCCATACTTGTTCCCAGTACCAAGAAAGATGATCTAACAGAATGTGGAAACTGTTGAATAATATCATTAATATCACATGAAAGCAAAGTACAACTGAAGATCATTCAGAAACAGCTATAATAGTACATAGATAGGGAACAGCCAGAACTTCAACAGGATTTAAAAGAGGCCATGGCACCAGGGATATCACTGCATATGTCAGATGGATCCTGGCTGACTGTATGGATCATGACAAGTTGTGGCTGACATTGAGAAGAATGGGAATCCCTGAGCACTAAATTGTGCTCATGTGGAAACTATACCTGGACCAGGAGGCTCTTGTGTGAACAGAACAGGAGAACACTGCATATTTAAAATGAAGAAGTGTGTGCGTCAGGATTGTATTCTCTCTCCATACCTATTCAGTCTATATGCTAAGCAAATTCTTCAAGAAGCTGGACTCTGTGAAAAGGAGTGTGGCTTCAGGATTGGAGAGAGACTCATCAATAACCTGCGTTATGCAGATTACACAACTTTATTGGTTGAAATGAGAAAGACTTGAAGCACTTGTTGCAGATCATCAAGAAATGCACCCTTTGTTAACGATTGCATCTCATTGTCAAGAAAACAAAGATTCTTATCACTGGACCTATATACAACATCAAGGTGGATGAAGAAGAGATTGAAACTGTCAACAACTTCATCTTGTTTGAATCCACAATTAACACCTTTGGTACCAGCAGTCAAGAAATACGAAGGTGTATTGTATTGGGAAAGTCTGCCGTTAGGACCTCTACAAATTACTGAGGAGTATTGATGTCAGTTTGAGGACTAAGTTGCATCTGATTCAGGCCATGTTTTTCCAATTGCTTGCTATACATCTGCGATCTGGGCAATGAATAAGGATGGCAAAAGAAGAATTGATGCCTTTGAGTTGAGGTGTTGGAGAAGAGCACTGAACATACCATGGAGTACCAAAAGAACAAATAACTATCTTGGAGAGGATGCAGCCAGAGTCCTCTTTAGAGGCAAGGATGATGAGGTTTGCCTCACATACTTTGGGCATGTTGCTAGGAGGGGCTATTCTTTGGAAAGGAAGTTCATGCTTAAAAAGGTGGAGGGGTTGGCGAGGGAGAGGAAGACCCTCAACTAGGTCAGTTAACATAGTGACTGCCACAGTGGTTCTAGTGTGGCAGCAAGTGTGAAGATGACACAGGATAAGACAGTTCAGATCTGCTGTTCATAGGGTCACCATGAGTCATACTCAACAGCACTTAACAGCAACAATACTCTGATAAATTTGAAAACCTAGAGGAAATGGACAAATTCTTTGAAACTCATACCCTACCTAGATTGACAGATACGAGAAGAAATTGAGCGGGTCATAAAAGACTTCCCCACAAAAATATTTCATGGGCCAGGTGTCTTCATGGCTGAATTCTCCCTGACATCCAGAGATCTATAACTATTTTTACTTAAATTATTTTTAAAAAAATAGAAAGAGGGAACACTCCCAAAGTCATTCTAAGAAGCAAGCATAACCCTAATACCAAAACCAGCCAAAGACATTACCAAAAAAGAAAACTTTATACCCATAGCTCTCATGAATATAGATGCAAAAATCCTAGCCAGTAGAATCTAATAGCATATCATAAAAAATAATCCATCATGACCAAGTAGAATTCATAACAAGTATGCAAGGATGGTTTAACATAAAAGCTATCATTGTAATTCATGACATTAACAAAGCAAATAATAAGAATCACATGATCCTAACAATACAGAGAAAGCCTTTGACAAAAATCCAACACCCCTTCCTGATTAAACCCTCAGCAAAATAGGAATAGAAGGGAATTTCCTCAACATAGTAAAAAGTATATACACAAAACCAAGAGCCAGTATCATTCTCAGTGGACAAAGACTAACCACGTTCTCCTTCAAACAGGGACTAAACAAGAATGCCTGCTGTCACCACTCCTATTCAATGTTATATTGGAAGTATTTGCTAAGGCAAACGGCAAGAGAAGGAAATAAGAGGCATCCAGATCATCAAAGATGGTTAAACTGTTGGCTGTATACAGATGATACAATAATGTACACAGAAAACCCCAAGGACTCAACAAAAACAAACAAACAAAACCTATCTTTTTTGGTGTGTTTTTTTTTTTAATTTAGTTTGTTTATTTTTCATTTCAATGAACATCTACAGAGATTTTGGAATTCCATTCATTCATTGTTG
>NW_006400013.1:3465107-3469726 GCF_000299155.1 Elephantulus edwardii
TAGTCCTAGGTCCATGATCCACCTTGAGTTGGTTTTTGTATATGGAGTGAGGTGGGGATCTTGTTTAATTCTTCTGCAGATAGTTTTCTAATTTTGCCAACACCATTTGTTAAAAAGACTGTCATTTCCCCATCTAACTGATTTCATCTCTTTGTCAAAAATCAATTGCCCATAAATAGATGGGCTGATTTCCGGGTTCTCAATTCTAGTCCATTGATCTATATGTCTGTCATTGTATCCTGTGCCAATCTCACTGTCTCCTGATTTCCCCAGTCACTGAATCAGTCCACCTCATAGAGGGTCTTCCATCCTGCACTGTTCCTCCACCCTCCGAAGCATGATGTCCCTCTCCAAGAACTGGTCTCTCCTCACAACATGTCCAAAGTATGTTAGACAAAGCCTCAGAATCCTTGCCACCAAGGAGCAGCCCGGTTTAACCCTCTCCTCTCCAGGATGAACCTGTTTGTTTTTTTACCAATCCATGGTATATTCAATACTCTTCTCCCACACCACAGCTCAAAGGCATCAATTCTCCTTCCATCCTCCCTAGTCATTGTCCAAGTCTCTGACGCATAACAAGTGATTGCAAAGACCATGGCCTGTATCAGGCGCACCTTAGTTTCCAGAGAGACACCATTCCTCTTCAGAACTTTGGAGAGGTCCCTATCAGCAGACTTTCCCATCGATAGGAATACTCAGTATAGTGAAAATGACAGTCCTGCCAAAACCAATCTTCATGTTGAATGCAATCCCAATACAGAGACTAAGTCCATTTTTCTTTGGTTGTTTTTTTATTTTTGTTTTTAATATCTGTTGTTGTTGTTGTTGTTGTTGTGTACCATCGAGTCAAATCCGACTGGCACAGGAGGAGATTGCCCCTCCTTCTTCAGCAGAGCATCTGGTGTATTCAAACCGTAAATCCATATTTCAAAGAGATGGAAAAGGCATTTGGCAAGTTTATTTGTAGAGAGGAGGCCTTAAATAAGCAAAACACTTCTAAAAAATAAAAATTAAGTGGTCAAAACCTCCTGTACAGCTGAAATAACCAAAATGGCCTGGTACTGGTACAATGTCAGGCATATAGAACAATGAAACACAATAGAGAACCAGAAATGGATTCATCCATCTATGGTTAGCAGGTATTTAACAAGGAAACAAAACCTATCAACTCTTCAGCAAATGGTGCTAGCAAAAGTAGACCCCTACCTGCAGAAAGCTGAAGCAAGATCCACATCTCTCACCATAAACAGAATCAGCTCAAGGAAGATTAGAGCCCTAGGGGTAATGCCCCAAACGAAAAGATACTAAGAGACAAGATGGGACCAAGCTTAGAAGGCCTAGCCCATAGTACAAAGAGGCTGACAAATACAACCAGAAATATAGAACTGGGAGAGGATAAAATTGAGACCTTCTAAAGATTAAATACCTGTGCTCATCAAAAACTTTTTCCAGCAAGGTGAAAAGAAAAGCTACAGACTGGGGGGGGAAACATTTGGCAAATACCCTTTCAGACAACTGTCTCATAACAAAAGTTTACAGAATCCTACTGGACCTCCACAAGAGAAGACTGATAACCCAATTACAAAATGGGCAAAAGACGGGAAGACTTTTCACAGAGGAAAACATTTGGATGGCCAACAAACACATGAAGAAATGCTCAAGATCACTAGCAATCTCTTGTTGCTAGTGATCTTGAGCATGCAAATCAAAACCACAGTGAGGTAACACCATTTCACCCCAGTAGCCATGGCAGAGTTTAAACAGGAAAGCATGTAATAAATGTTGAGGAGGATGGAGAGAGGTAGGAACTCTCATACACTGTTGGTGGGATTGTAGAGTAGTACATTCACTCTGGAAGGCAGTTTCCTCGAAAAGCTGAACATAGAAATTCTATATGACCCAGTTATTCAACTGCTAGGAATACACCCCGAGAAAATTAAAACTGAGACACAATTGGAGATCTGAATACCAGTGTTTGTAGCAGCGTTATTCACCATCGTAAGAACATGGTGACAGCCCAAATGTTCAACCACAACTGAATGGATTGAGAATTGTGGTACAGTCACACAATGAATTAGTATGCAACACTTAGGAGCAACAAATGTTAAAAATTACTTAATTTGGAAGGGACTGGAGAGCATTATGCTGAATGAACTCAGTCTCATAAGGACAAATATCACATAAGAACATTATTATAGAAATAGATAACTAGTAAACCATGTATGAGAATCCAAGGAGGGGAGGGAGGAGCAGAGGGGTGACGATGAGCAAGGGGGATATTTTAGAGTTGGAAAATTTGGGGATGGAGGATAAAGGAAATGGGAAAGATCTGGCAGGGATCTGGAAAGACAGGTGGGTGGGCATAGGTCAATGGTGATTAATTTTATAAAACATTAAACGAAAATGGTTGTATGAAGCACAGGTGAATGAAGAATTGTATGAAACACAATATATACGAATTTTGTAAGCAAACCACTGTAAAAGAGAAATGTTTTAAGAACTCAAATTTACTGCCATCCATTCAGTTCTAACTTATAGCAACCCTCCTTGGGTTTCCAAGGGTGTAAATTCTGACATGAGGTGACTGCCCATCTCTCTCCTGAGCAGCCACTGTAAATTAAAACCTCTGGAGAAGCACAAACTTTGGATCGAGAGTACAACTTGCTATGGACCAGAGCTACCTGGCTTTTGTAAGAATATCCTAAATTATGACTCCATAAAGAACAAGAGTTAATTAAGACCTTATTAAATGAGGCAGGGCTATTTCTTTAAATCAGTGTCCACTAGTGCAGAGACTAAGTCCTAATAGTCCATGGTTTTGTTCAAGCAACCCCTTTTTATTGACTTATGAAAGGCCCACAATGGACTAGTTATCTAATAATGTATTCATTTTTAACTTCATATTGTTGATTAAAAGTCTGAGATTCAGTTGCTTTCTGAGCTAGCATGGGGCTTTGGCTGGCCTTAGTGAGCTTCCAATATGGCATACTGTGGCCAGGGCCAGAAAGTGCAGAAGGTGATGGTGCAGCCCATCAACCTCATTTTCAGATACTTGCAAAATAGATCTCAGATTCAAGTATGGCTCTATGAGCAAGTGAATTTACAGATAGTTGGTTATATCATAGATTTTGATGAGTATATGAACCTGATATTAGATGGTGCAGAAGAGATTCATTCTACAATAAAATCAAGAGACCAGCTGGGTCGGATCATGTTAAAAGGTGATAATATTACTCTTCTATAAAGTGTATCCAACTAGAAATGATCAATGAAGGGGAAAGTTGTTGAGGGCAATAGTTTTTGGATATTTTTCCTTCTGTTTTAGGTGATGGTTTTGGGTTTTTAAAAAATTGTTTTAAAACATGTTCATATGGTTTTGACTGTTCTTATGTTATTGCCAAATCACAATAAATGATTTGAAATTATAAAATATAATAATAATAATCTAGAACAGACATGTGAATATACCAAATGTTTTTTGACAAAGGTGCAAAAGCATTGAGGAAGCCTTTTCAACAAGAGCTGCTTTAACAGGGTACATCTACAGGTCTAAAAAAGGAAAAGGAGATACTTTGACAAAAACTTTCCACAAAAGATAACTGAAACTGATCAAAGACTTAGGCATAAACCTATAAAACTATTAGAAGAAAACATAAGAGAAGATCTTTATATCTAGGGCTAGGCAAAGGGTTATTAGATTTAATACTAAAAGCACAATCCATGAAAGGGATATTTGATAAACTGGACTTTATAAAAATATTCTGCGCAAGGCTTTATTAAAGATGAAAAATTAGTTATCGAATGGGAGAACATACCCAACAAAGGAAAGTAGAATCTGTAAAGAACTCTCAATACTCAACAACAAAAAAATATCCAATTTAAAAATTAGTAAAAGACATAAACATAAAATTCATCAGTGAGGTATGGAGATCGCCGATAAACACAGGAAAAGATGTTCAGAATCATTCATCACTGGCAAAAGGCAAAATAAACCCATAAGAGCTATCACTACACATCTGTCCAAATGACTAAAATAAAAAACAGTGGCAACACCAAATGCTGGCAAGAATACAGAGAAACAGGATCATGCATACGCTTTTCTGTTGGGTACATGAAGTGGTGCAACCACTCTGGAAAATCATTTGACAATTTCTTTAAAAACTAAAGTTACAATTTTCATGCAACCCAACAATTGCACTCCTGGGCAGTCATCATCTAAAAATCTGGTCATGTTTTATAAGAAACATAAACGCAGGTTATACACATGGATTTCACCTGATGGTATGCATAGGAATCAGATCGATTACATCTGCGGAAAAAACCGCTGGAGAAGCTCAATATCAGCTGTGAAAACTAGGCCAGGAGCTGATTGTGGAACAGACCACCAACTACTAATACGTAAGTTAAAGCTGAAGCTGAGGAAAATTAACCTGAATCCATAGGAGCCAAAATATGACATTTATTTCATCCCACCTGAATTTCAGAATCATCTCAGGAACAGGTTTGAGGCCTTGAACACTAATGAGCGAAGACCAGATGAGTTGTGGGAGGATGTCAAATGTATCATCCAGGAAGAGTGCAAACGGTCATTACAAAGACAGAAGAGGAAGAAAAGACCA
>NW_006400013.1:3471386-3474010 GCF_000299155.1 Elephantulus edwardii
AGGGACATCATGCTTGGTAGGGTAGAGGGACAACACAGGAGGGGAAGGCCCTCTATGAGGTGGATTGATTCTGTGACTGGGATAATCGGGATGGGTGTATTGGTGCGATTGGCACAGGATAGAGCAGGGTTTAGGGCTGTTGTACAAAAGGTTGCTATATGACCTTTTTTTATCTTTGTTTATTGTTGTTGTTCCATTGAGTCAGAACCGACTCAAAGCTGACCCTCCACTGGGTTTTCAGAGGCAGTTAATCAGACAGGAGGAGATTGGCCATCTTTCACCCGTGGAGCAGCTGGTGGACTTGAACCATGAGCCTTCGGGATTGCAATGCAGCTTCTTGCCAGTAGGCCACCAGAGCTCTTATACCAATCTTTATATTAACGGCTTATTCAGAATACATCTACCTGGAAACAACCCAAATATCCTTAAATAGGAGAAAGATGATGTAGCGCATTATATAGCTATACCATGGAATAATATCTAGTAAAAGGAAACCAACTGTTGATACACGCAGCCACCTAGATAAGTCTCTCGAGAGCAGTGGTGATGAAAAAATGCTGAAAGAATTTATACTTTGTGATCCTAGTCATGTAACGTGCTTGAAATTTCAGAACTAGTTAATAGATGAGTGGTTACCAGGGATTAAGGAAGGATTTGGGGTGCGATGGAGCAGGGTATAGCTATAAAAGGGTACCAGGAGGTACCCTTATGCTAATGAAGTGTTCTGAACATTTTTCTATCACTTGTCAGTGTTGTGTTTGGGATATTGTGCTGTATAGCTTTGCAGAGCTGTCATATATCAGGAAATCCAGTGACAGGCCCATAGGTCTCTTTGATATTTCTTACAGTTTGTTGTTGCCCATCTATCTCACATACAGCTATCTGTAAATGAATCTACAGTTATTTTGGAATTTAAAAATTAGTTTTATAAACTTAGTCATCAGGATTTGCATGCACACCTAATGACATTAATTTTATGCTACTGACAACATGCCTCTGGAAACTGAAATTTGATGAATGTTGATGGTAGAGGGGCTTCAGGCCGTTTGCTTTTAGGGTTGCTATGAGTTGTGCTAAATTCGAAGCCAATCAACAACAACTGTCAAACAAAGACTATAATAAGTACTCTTAGAGTTCTTTATTATTTATTCATTCTTTTTTTTGTTTTTAATTTGGTGTACTGTCAAATTGGATCCAACTGGTACAGAAGGAGTTTGTCCCTCCTTCTCCAGCAGAGCATCTGGTGGATTCTAACCATGTGCCTTCAGGATTGCAGTGCAGCTACCAGGGCTCTTAAAGAGATAAATGAAATATTAATACATATTTAAAATAAAAATTAAACTGTGAACTGAACATAACTAGAAATTAAATGTCAGATTTGAAAAATTAACCAGTTTAAAACCATGAAAATAAAAAAAGAAAAAACCATGAAAATAGGAAATAGTGATTGAAATATTATAGTGGTTTAAATAAGTTTTTTTAACTTTACATAAAATTCTAATCTACATGTAGTCGGAGAGAAAATTAGAAATTGTAAGAAGGATCCACAAAGAGAAAATACATGAAAAATCAATTTAAACATACAGATAATATAGCTTGAAAGGCTCTAGCATACCCAGTATGGAGCTTTCTCTCTTTTGCTGATCCTCTCTACCTTTCCAAACATGAAGTCCCTTCCTAAGTCCCTCCTCCTAACAGCATGCCCAAAGTGTGTGAGACAAAGCTTCACCATTCTTACTTCTAAGGAGCACTCTGACCACACTTTCTCCAATACATATCTGTTTGAGTTTTTTGGCAGCCCATGGAAAAGTCAGTACTTTACCCCAGTGCCACAACTCCAAGGCATCCAAGTCTTCTGTCATCCTTATTCATTGTCCAGCTCTTAGGTGCATAGCACAAGATCATGACCAGACTATGGCACACCTTAGTCTTCAAACAGACATCCTTCTTCCTCAGTAACTTGATTGGGTCCCTGAAAGCAGACTTGCCCAGTGTAATATGTCTCCTGATCTTACTGCGAGTACCAAAGGTGTTGATTGTGGATCCAAGTGAGATTAAATCATGGAAAATTTCAGTCTTTTTATCCTTTCAGGCTGGATACACCTTTCTTTTTTTTATCCTACTATGTAGAAGTTTATTTTAATTTACCTTTGATGATTTTAACAAAATACTGTCTAAAGGTAAAAAGAGAGACTCCACAGTCTCACACCATAACCACAACACAACATCACATCATAAAAAAAAAAAAGTATGTTGATTAGCTCTAGAACTGTACTCTTGCCTCTGACAAGCTAATGTATGTAGCAGAAAGAACCCTAGAGATGCGATTAATACCCTGGAGATTTTATCCTATTCCCATTGTCTGTTAACCAGTACAATTCAGCAAATCAGCTAATTTGTCTAATCAATATTTTTACATTTTTTTTCTTTTGTTCTTAACAGAGTTAAGAAGGACACAGATTTTTAGGCTTAATAAATTGAGACTTTTACTTCTGGACGTATATGCTATCTTCTCTCAAGTTGTTCTATCAAATGAGATTTTATGAGAAATGTTTTGTAAACTGTAAATAACGCCACAGAAAATTTCAAAGGTAGTGCAGTTTTTGTTTTTGGTTTTTTTTATT
>NW_006400013.1:3475406-3486459 GCF_000299155.1 Elephantulus edwardii
GACAGCTGGCCGAGGGCAGCCCGCCCCGGGCAGAGGGCCGCGACGGCTCGCCCGAGTTCCTTGTTTTTCAATGCAGCATAATATTCCATTGTGCGAATATACCACAGCTTCTCTACCCATTCGTTTGCTAATGGGCATTTAGGTTGTTTCCACCTCCTTCCTATTTTAAACAAAGCCGCAGTAAACATGGGTATGCATATATCTACTTGGGTGCCATTTATGGTCTCTTTAGGGTATATTCCCAGTAGTGGAATTGCTAGGTCAAATGGTATCTCTTGGATAAATCCTTTAAATTATTGCCTTGAAATAAATTTTAAACCTCAAACCAAAAAAATCCACCTGAAGTCTTTTTAAAACCAAATCATAGTTTGACTAGTAAGGAACTTCTGCCTTTAATTTGGGCTATTAAAACTTAGCTGTTTATTATCTTTTTTCAAATTGACAATGGTAACTAGATGAGGAATCTGAAGAACATGAATTTCTGTTGAAGGGGAGCAACAGCTCAGAGAAAGTTGCACAACTTGGAGAATGAAATTGATATCTTTGAATTGTACATGTAAAAATTGTGGAATTGATGTTTGCTCTTTTTGTATATTCTCAACAACAAAAAAGTATTTAAAATTTTTCTTTTCTTTTAAAAGATAAAATAATTGTATAAGGTTACTCATTGCTGCATTATTTTTAAAAGTGAAGCAGTGTGAATGTCCACTAACAGTATTGACCAAATCAAATATGGCACAATCCTTCTAATGAAACATATCTATTATAGCAAGATGGGATTACCTGAAACACATGGTTAGGTACAAAAAAGCAGTGTTTTGCTGAGTATATTCTGAACAACAGCAAAAATACATTATTAGAAATGTAATTACAATCATGCTCTCTTTTGTTAAAAAAAATATATAATTGTATAATGTTAATTTATTGCAGCATTATTTGTAATAGCAAAAGAGTGAAGCATAATTATATATTGCTTCCTTATATGTAAGGAAGAATGGTTAAATGTATTTGTCTTTATATATGGATATGCATAAGTATTTTTCAGAAGAGATTTTAGAGGACTGGAAAATAGTCAAAGAGAAGGAACATTTTGCTTAATACTAGGATGGCTGGTTTGGTGCTTCTTAAATTTTAGCCCCTACAGAGGAGGAAGAAAAAACCAAAAGGGATGTCAGAAGAAACTCTGAATATTGCACTGGAGCGCAGTGAAGCCAAAGCAGAAGGAAGAATTCAAGATACTAAAGAGCTGAACAGAAGATTTCAAAAGGCAACGTGGGAAGACAAAGTAAAATATTATAATGCAATGTGCAAGGAGCTGGAGTCAGAAAATCAAAAGGGCCAAACTCGCTTAGCATTTCTTAAGCTCAAGAAACTGTAGAAAATTCAGACCTCGAGTTGCTGTATGTAATCAAGGATGCTTTAGGCAGAATATGAAATTATCCAGAAAGTATTAAAAGAAGATGGAAAGAAGATACTGAGTCACTGTATTGAAAGGAATTGGCAGACACAGAGGAATTTCATGAAACAACATATGAGCAAGAGCCTGTGGCGATGAAGGAAGAAGTTCAAGCTGCTTTGAAGGAAATAGAAAAAAATAAGGCCTGAGCAATAGTTGGTATACCAACTATTTCAACTAACAGATGCTGCCCTGGATGTGCTCACCAAGTTATGCCAAGAAATCTGAAGAACAACCACTTGGCCAACTGACTGGAAGAGATCTGTAGTTGTTCCCATTCCAAAAAACGGTAATCCAACAGAGTGTGGAAATTATAGAACAATATCATTGATTTCACATGCAAGCAAGATTCTACTGAAGATTATCCAAAAATGACTGAAACAGCACATCATCAGAGAACTGCCAGAAGTTCAGGCTGGGTTTAGAAGAGGTCGTGGTACTAGGACTATTGTAGCTAATGTTAGATGGATCTTAGCTAAAAGCCGGGAATACCAGAAGAATGTCTGTGTTTCATTGATTATGCAAAGGCATTTGACTGTGTGGATTATAACAAACTGTGGCTGACTCTGAGAAGGATGGGAATCCCAGAACATTTAATCGTGCTAATGAGAAACCTATACTTTGACCAGGAAGCAGTCATCAGAACAGAACAAGGAAACACTGTATGGTTCAAAACTGGGAAAGGGTGCACGCCAGGGATGTGTCCTATCTCCATTCCTTTTCAACCTGTATGCAGAGCAGATTATCCCAGAGGCTGGGCTCTATGAGGAGAAATGTGGCGTCAGGATTGGTGGACTATTAACAATCTGCGTTATGCAGATGACACAACCCTGCTTGCTGAAACTGAGGAGGACCTGAAGCACTTGCTGCAGAAGCTTAAGGACTGCAGACTTCAATATGGATTGAGGCTCAATGTCAAGATGGCAGCATCAGGATGGATGGTGAAGAGATTGAGATTGTTCACAGCTTTAGTTTGCTTGGCTCCATGGTGAACACTCTTGGCACCAGCAGCCAGGAAATTAAAAAAGCTATTGCGATGGGAAGGTCTGCTGTTACTGACATCTCCAAAGTACTGAAAGAGCAATGGTGTCACTCTGGAGACTAAGATGTGTCTGATACAGGCCATGGTCTTTGCAATCACTTGTTATGTATCAGAGAGTTGGACAGTGACTAGGGAGGATGGGAGGAGAATTGATGCCTTTGAGCTGTGGTGCGGGAGAAGAGTATTGAATATACCATGAACTGATAAAAAAACAAACAGGTTCATCCTGGAGAGGAGAGGGTTAAACCGGGCTGCTCCTTGGCGGCAAGGATTCTGAGGCTTCGTCTAACATACTTTGGACATGTTGTAAGGAGGGACCAGTCCTTGGAGAAGGACATCATGCTTGGGAGGGTGGAGGGACAGTGCAGGATGGAAGACCCTGTATGAAGTGGACTGATTCAGTGACTGGGGAAATCAGGAGAGTGTGTTGGAGACAGTGAGATTGGCACAGTTGACATAATTTGAGTAGAAAAAACCTAAATAACTATTAACAGGAAAATGTGTACATTGTGGGTTAAATCATACAATGTAATACTTGAGAAGAGTTAAAATGAATAGATTCTTTTATTTTATACTGGTTTATTTATAAAGTTCTAATATATTGTTTAACACTGGATCTTTCCCATTTCCTTCACCCCCGATTCTTTTGATATCTACATGGCTAAATTTCAATTTGTGATATTAAGTGAGAAAGAGAATTTGTAAAACTATATCCTCAGCTTGATCCTTTTCATTGAAAGTTTGAAAATATTAAATAATACTCTTCAAATACACTACTTTCTTCTTCAAGAGAAATATGGATAAAATGTTTATAAATTCCTTTAGTAGTTGTTGTGCATTGTGGCATCAGAACTAACTCATAGCTAACTCTGCAGCAGGTTTTCAGAAGCAGTAAATTGCACTGGAAGAGGATGCCTATCTTTCTTACACAGAGCAGCTGGTGGATTTGAACTGTGAGCCTCTAGATTGACAGTGCAACTCCTTACCACTAAGCCACCTGAGCTCCCTAATTGTTCTGGAACACTCTCTAAAGAAGCAAGAGTGGGCTCACATGGGAAACTTTCCCAGTGGTCAGCAGGCTTGCACTTGTTTATATACAAATCTTCTTGTATTCCAGGCATGTTGGTGGTGAATGTGACATGGAGGAACAAGACATATGTAGGTACACTTCTTGACTGTACACGGCATGACTGGGCACCCCCAAGGTAAGCACTTTTAGTTTTAATTATTCTGGAGTACCCAAATCAGTGAACAGTAGTGCCTTTAACCTGCTAGAGTTGTGCTCCCACTTTTAAAGGACATTAGGATATAGAGACAAAGGAAGGCAATGTATTCATTAGCTTTCAAGGAGAATAAATTAAAATTAAAAATCCATGTGAAGGACCTAGTAGGAGTAGATGAGAAATCTTATTGATGCTTTTTTCCCTTCTACTTATGCTTTTTGTCTGGAATTATTGATTGTGGTTTTTATCTATAGTCCCTTGAGACCAAAGCCGTAAAGTTTAATTATGAATCACCCTTCATTGTTGATGGCTATATTTATTGGTGGATGTCTCTTAGAAACTGGAAAACATTTTCACTTTCACAAACTCTGCTAGACACCAAATGAGTTTCTCAAGGACCCTTTCAAGTCAATTTGACTTTAAGATTGACATTTCAATGAAAAATATCTGATTACTTGTTAATATTAATGTCCAGTTTACCAAGATTTAATGTTTTGAAAATATTTCCTTAAGCCTTTAAACTGTCTGTTGTTTTTGTGGATAGAAAGGCAGAAATGTCCCAGGGAAAATGACTTTAAAGCTCTTGACTCCAAGCCACTTTCTTTTTTTCTAAGGTGTAGTTATGTTCCACCTAGCAATAAGTGGTTATTTAAGCCTCCTGGTTTTCAGAGATGCTGGACCAGATTTCTAAAGGCTATAGCTAAGCTATCACAGAATTTGCCCTGATAAGAAGCAGAAGAACTAAAACTAGCTTGTAAAATTCTTTATAATCTCCTTTTGCATTTCCAGAAAACCTAATTGAAAGACTTACTCAGACAGACAGGAACTGAGAAGGGAGTTGATAATAAAAAACATGGTAGGATCATTGTCAAACCTAACAGAAATAGTTGACAAAATTTACCCTTTTTACTCCCATAATTATGGCTCCCACTGTTGTGGAAACTGCCTGTTCCAGCTGTCCCCTGGAACAAGATAGAACTGCCTTCTGACCTACAAAGGAACAAGCCTTAGCTGAAGATTCTCTACTAGGCAGGATTTTGAGCTCCAAGAGAAGCTACACTGTAGCTAGTAAGGAACGCTTCTAAGTCCAAACCAAGAACATGAACTGATGATTATTTCTAATGTTTAGGGGCCTCTTAGTGTTGCTGTAAAACAGTATCACAGAGTTTGTTTAAATATAATAAGCAAAAGAACTTTATTGAGATAAAGATAATCTAAACCAAAGAATTTCCATTGTCCAATGAAAATGGCTACACTGCTGATCTGGATTAAAAGGTATATTCTTACATTGTTGGAATAGGGACTGTTGTTGTTGTTATGTGCCGTTGAGTCACTTGCAACTCATAGTGACCCTATGTACAACAGCCCTAAACCCTGCTCTATCCTGTGCCAGTCTCACTGCCTCCGACACACCCATCCCAATTACCCCGGTCACTGAATCAATCCACCTCATAGAGGGACTAGGAATTAAAAATTTATATTGGCTGAAATACCACAAGGGGAATTAAAGGTAGATATCTTGAAATGAGACACTGTCAGGGCATAACACATAAGTGAGATTGCATGATGGGTCAAAGGTACATACCATTCACTTTATTATAGGATGGTCCCAGGATGGCAGCACAACTGGTTTTTCTAGTAACCTACTGGCAAAATTGCTTCTTCAATTATGTCTGTTTCTGGAGGACCATTATAAAGATCTGTGGAGAATGATGCCCATCCGGTGCAGCTTATCCTATCTTATATTTGTTTGACTCTAATGGAACTAGATCCTTTGGGAATAGATTTTTGATATCCTACACCTGACACCCTTCAGAGAAAAGGGATGTTATCTATGTGTATGGGAGGTTAACATCAGTGTTAGAGGAACTGCCATTGGGAAAAGCAGCTTTTAAAAATCAACATGGATTCCAGACTCCTGTTGAGACTTTAAAATGGAATCATGAATTTCCATTCTACTCTGCTTACACACAAACCAAGTGTCTCTGATTTTAAACTCTCATACATTGTAGAAGAATACTTTCTTTTGCTTCTCTGTTTATTTATGATGGGGTATAGGAGAACACAGTGGTCTGTAAGTGGAACTAGACTCTGACCCATGCATTGCTAACAATCAATTTTGTCACCTTGAGCAAGTCACTCAGCATGCCTAGCCCAGATTTGCTGGATGATACAGGAAGTTTTTCCTTTATGACTATTGCTGCACATTATAAATGCATACAGGACTGTTCTTTGCCTTACAGAATGACTTCTACATGGCTTTAAAGCTAGGAGAATAATTTACAACTAGCATGCAGATAACATCCTAGAAGCCCACAATTTAATAAAGTTCTCATGCAGTCAAAAGTTTAGAATTTCTATTCATTGAAAATGATAGTTACCATCTGCACTGTTCTAGAGGCTGCAGCTGGGCTACTTTGGATATGTTTTCTGCTCTTAATAATATTCTGTTTTGTTTCTCCTTTGCCAAGGTTCTGTGATTCCCCAACCAGTGACTTGGAAATGCGTAATGGTCGGGGTAGAGGCAAACGAATGCGTCCCAACAATAACACACCGGTCAACGAGGCAGCTACAGCCTCTGACAACAAAGCGACCAGCAGCAGCAGCAAAACACGAGCAGGAGCCAATAGTAAAGGGCGTCGAGGAAGCCAGAATTCTTCAGAGCATCGCCCACCGGCAAGCAGTACCTCTGAGGATGTCAAGGCCAGCCCTTCTTCAGCTAATAAGAGAAAGAACAAACCTCTTTCAGACATGGAGCTAAATTCTAGCTCTGAGGACTCCAAAGGGAGCAAGCGTGTCCGTACAAATTCCATGGGTTCAAGCTCTGGCCCTCTCCCTGGGTCCAAGGTAGAACCTACTGTTCTGGACAGAAATTGTCCCTCCCCAGTCTTGATTGACTGTCCCCACCCAAACTGCAACAAGAAATACAAGCACATCAATGGGCTTAAGTATCACCAGGCACATGCTCATACAGATGATGACAGCAAGCCAGAAGCAGACGGGGACAGTGAGTACGGAGAGGAGCCCACTCTCCATGCAGAACTTGGGAGTTGCAATGGGGCATCTGCCTCACAAAAAGGTTCCTTATCCCCTGCCCGCTCAGCTACCCCCAAAGTTCGGCTTGTAGAACCCCATAGCCCTTCTCCTTCAAGCAAATTCAGCACAAAAGGTCTCTGTAAGAAAAAGTTGAGTGGGGAAGGGGACACAGACTTTGGAGCTTTATCCAATGATGGCTCCGATGATGGACCCTCTGTAATGGATGAAACAAGCAATGAAGCCTTTGAGTCTTTGGAAAGGAAATGTATGGAAAAAGAAAAATGTAAAAAACCCTCTAGTTTGAAGCCTGAAAAGATTCCTTCCAAGAGCTTGAAGTCAGCCCGGCCCATTGCCCCTGCCATCCCCCCCCAGCAAATCTACACTTTCCAGACAGCCACCTTCACAGCAGCAAGCCCGGGCTCCTCCTCGGGCCTGACCACCACTGTAGTCCAGGCCATGCCCAACAGCCCCCAGCTCAAGCCCATTCAGCCCAAGCCCACTGTAATGGGAGAACCTTTCACAGTCAACCCTGCCTTGACCCCAGCCAAGGACAAGAAAAAGAAAGAAAAAAAAAAGAAAGAATCTTCCAAGGAACTTGAAAGCCCACTGACCCCTGGGAAAGTTTGCCGAGCAGAAGAAGGCAAAAGCCCATTCAGAGAATCATCAGGCGACGGGATGAAAATGGAGGGTCTCCTGAATGGCTCCTCAGACCCCCACCAGAGTCGGCTGGCTAGCATCAAGGCTGAAGCCGACAAGATCTATAGCTTCACAGACAACGCTCCCAGCCCTTCGATTGGAGGCAGCAGCCGCCTGGAGAGCACCACGCCTACACAGTCCATGACTCCGTTACATGTGGTGACCCAGAATGGAGCCGAAGCCAGCTCAGTAAAAACCAACAGCCCCGCATACTCTGACATCTCTGATGCTGGTGAGGACGGGGAGGGCAAAGTAGACAGTGTCAAATCAAAGGACCCTGAACAGTTAGTTAAGGAAGGGGCTAAGAAAACCCTTTTCCCTCCTCAGCCACAGAGCAAAGACTCACCATTCTACCAAGGCTTTGAGAATTACTACTCTCCAAGTTACGCCCAATCCAGCCCAGGTGCTCTAAACCCCAGCAGCCAGGCAGGAGCAGAGAACCAGTCCCTGAAGCCAAAAAAGGATGAGGAGCCTGAGAACATAGAGGGGAAAGTGAAGAATGATGTCTGTGAGGAGAAGAAACCAGAACTGAGTGGTTCCAGTCAGCAGCCCTCTGTCATCCAGCAGCGGCCCAACATGTACATGCAGTCTCTGTACTACAACCAGTATGCCTACGTGCCGCCCTATGGCTACAGCGACCAGAGTTACCACGCACACCTCCTGAGCACCAACACAGCTTACCGGCAGCAGTACGAAGAGCAGCAGAAGCGGCAGAGCTTGGAGCAGCAGCAGCGGGGTCTGGACAAGAAGGTAGAGATGAGCCTAAAGGAGCGGGAGGCAGCGCTCAAGGAAGAGTGGAAACAAAAGCCGTCAGTGCCCCCGAGTCTCACCAAGGCTCCCAGCCTCACAGACCTGGTGAAGTCAGGACCTGGCAAGG
This sequence comes from Elephantulus edwardii, assembly GCF_000299155.1. Lineage (NCBI taxonomy): Eukaryota > Metazoa > Chordata > Mammalia > Macroscelidea > Macroscelididae > Elephantulus > Elephantulus edwardii. The sequence continues at coordinate 3,483,737 of NW_006400013.1, forward strand.
CCAAGGAACCAGGGGCTGATCCTGCCAAATCGGTCATCATTCCCAAGTTAGATGACTCCTCAAAACTCCCCAGCCAGGCCCCAGAAGGACTTAAAGTGAAACTGAGTGAAGCCAGCCACCTAAGCAAGGAAGCTTCTGAGGCCAAGACCAGCGCAGAGTGTGGCCGACAGGCAGAGGTGGACCCCGTACTCTGGTACCGACAGGTAATGCTCTGGTAGGAAGTGGACATGCCACTTGATAGTTTTTCCTCTCCTCCTCATAAGATTAGGCTATCTTGAAATGGGGGTTGCAACAGAATTGAGATTAGTAGGGAAAAGTTGTAATTTTTTTAGATTCTTTCCATTTCTAGGAGCTCTAGTGGCATAGCACTGCTGACCTGAAATCTGTGCCTCTCCAGAGGTTTGAACCCACCAGCAACGCTGTGGGAGAAAGAAGAGCAGTCTCCTCCTGTGAGATTTATAACCTTGGAAACCTTGCAGAGAGTCAGCCAGAAGTCATTCCAGCTCAACTACAATGTGGTGATGGGTTTTGTAGGGTGTTATTGTAGTTTTAATGTTCTTTAAAAGCATTTTCACATCAGCAAAAGGTATTTTCCTCATTTGACAAAAAGGCCCAGATAAGGTAATGTTTGTGTCAGGTAACTCAGGACTTCACTAACTTCACCAGCTTAATGAGAACCAGGTATCTTAATTCCTAGAGTCCAGTGTTTTTTCCACTGTTTGGCTCCTATGGAATGAGTTCTTGATCTCTTTTTCCAACTAGGCTGAAAGGAATCTCAGACTGTGTCCCTGGGACTCCCAATCCCTTCCTTTCTCTCAGGGCGCCATAGTCCCCCCCCTCCTCCGGGCTGGGCTGTTTGCACAGCTCTCCACTTTTGAGTTTGCTTGGGAGAATTCAGCAACCTTGAAAAGGAGGTATCTTGTCTGCTCAAGAAGTTGTTTCCACAGAATGCCACTTGTCCCCAAGACTACTTCCTGATAGATTTTCCTTTTCTTTCCCCTAAACTTGTTTCCTTTGCTTCCTTAAAGCAAAGAAGGATCGATAAGAGTCCAAGTTGATGCTCTGCCCTAGGTGTCTAGTACTTCTCTTGGGGCCTGGGCTTGAAGTACCTACCTCTCTTCTGTATCTATATAACCCTCAACCTGCATTCTGCAATTGTTGTAGGAAGCAGAATCCCGGATGTGGACATATGTTTATCCTGCCAAGTACTCAGACATCAAGTCAGACGATGAGCGGTGGAAGGAGGAACGGGACCGCAAGTTGAAGGAGGAAAGGAGTCGGAGTAAGGACTCTGTTCCCAAGGAGGATGGGAAGGAAAGCACAAGTAGTGACTGCAAGTTGCCCCCGTCTGAGGATTCCCGCCTCGGGAGCAAGGAGCCCCGACCAAGTGTCCATGTGCCTGTGTCCTCGCCCCTTACCCAGCACCAGTCCTACATCCCCTATATGCACGGCTACTCCTACAGCCAGTCCTACGACCCCAACCACCCCAGCTACCGCGGCATGCCTGCTGTGATGATGCAGAACTACCCAGGTATGCATCTAGGGCAGCTGCCCTCTACCTGGGAGGGAACCCAGGTGCAGATCACAGATCCCAAGTTTGCTTCCCTAGCCCTAAGGCTTCTTGAGGCTTAGTTAGATGCCACCACTTGTTTGAAAGTGTTGTTCTGTGGAGGGCCACACTTAACTCTTTAAGCTCAGTGACAGTCTGTGGGACCACTTCTCTCCCTCATTTGCTCTAGGAGAGGATTGCCTGTACTGATTTTTCTTGATAACTAAAGATAGAACTCCCTGTCCACCACCACTTACTTCCCTCAGCTGGTATTTTTAAGCACCTACTCTGCGGTCAGGGAGTGCTGGTGGCCTAGTGGTAAGACGCTGCACATGGCTCAAATCTACCAGATGCTCCATGGGGAAAGGATGGCATTCTCCTGTGTGATTTACAGCCTCTGGAAAACAGCTGGAGGATCAGTTATGGGTCGATTCTGACTCGCCAGCAACACTGTACAGTCAGCAGCTTAGGCCCTGTGAGAAGTACTTCTCCCTTTGAGGAGTTTACAGGTTAATTACAGCAGAGAGAAACATGCAGCAGTTCAAATTCACACCAAGATAATGAATATATTCAATTGCAGGATTGTGTTCATGTGGTGGGAAGAACAATTTTAAATCAGTTTGGGTGAAGTTGAGCTAGAGCAGATCAAGTTAGGAAGGAAACTCTCTATGCTGCCATCTATTCTGGGAAGGAAGGAGTAGAGTGCACAGAGCAGGGTTTTAAATGATTACCTGTTAAAGGAAGATGCTCGGATCAGCTTAACTCACTGATGTCTATTACTGTGTAAGACACTTCTGAGTTGAAAAGGTTCTTTAACCCCTTCCTCACAGTTTGCTGTGGTCGTCACTGTCTGGTGGAATCATGAGGTGAACTCTAAAAAGGACAGTTACCTTGGCCCTAAGTAGATATGTCACTGTCTCACTTTGTGATGTTCTTTTCTCCCTATCATTCCCCTCCTCTACATAAAAATAGGTGGTGGTATGAAATCATATTTTGGCTGCTGTGGATTTGGTTTAATTTTCCTCAGCTTCAGCTTGAACTTGCATATGAGTAATTGGTGGTCTGTTCCACAATCAGCCCCTGGCCTAGTTTTCACAGCTGATATTGAGCTTCTCCAGCGGTTCCTTCCACATATGTAGTCGATCTGATTCCTATGCATACCATCAGGTGAAGT
>NW_006400013.1:3489864-3523819 GCF_000299155.1 Elephantulus edwardii
GGTGTGTCAGAGGCAGTGCGGTTGGCGCAGGATAGAGCAGGGTTTAGGGCTGTTGTGCATAGGGTCGCTATGAGTCGAAAACAACTCGACGGCACATAACAACAACAACATAAAAATAGTATCGAGAAGAATGTTGACTGAAGTAGATTATATTGTCTTAATAATCCTCTCCATTGGCCTATAAAATAACTGTTGGTATCTTCATTTTGCGAAGGCAGAAACCAAAGCCCCCAAAAAATTGTGTTAATTTTCTCAAAGCTGGTAAGTCTTAAGAGGAAAGATTTGAGCCAAAAGCCATCTTACCCTCAAAACTTGTCATCTTTCCACTTCACTGTCAACCTCTCTAAGTCTCTGAGAGAACCACAGTGGTTCTGGGGAAGTTAGCCATGTTCTTACTGTCCATGTTCTTACATGTCCCTTAGCTCATTTTGCCTACAGAGGTCTGGGTCTACCTAGGGACAAATGGGCAAGCCAGTGGTCTCCGCCTGAGGTCCCCTTAGTAGGAAACACCTCAGCCTGTGTCTGGGAAAGCTGATTCCCACCTAATCACTAAAACAGTTTCTCCCATGTCTCTGCTAGCCTTCACTGCTGTGTTTCTCCTTCCCCAGGCTCCTACCTGCCTTCCAGCTACTCTTTCTCCCCATATGGCAGTAAGGTGTCAGGGGGTGAAGATGCCGACAAAGCACGAGCCAGCCCCAGTGTCAGCTGTAAGTCCAGTTCGGAGTCCAAAGCCCTGGACATCTTGCAGCAGCATGCCAGTCACTATAAGAGCAAGTCTCCCACGGTAAGGGATGTGCAGCAACACTAAGTTGCTCTTCAGAGATCTGGGACCTAGGAGAGATTGGGCAAGTTTGAGGCCTGGCCCTAGGAATGTCATTGGCAGCTCCCGGTTCTGCATTTCACTGTTCTTCAGCTTCATTGTTCTGCGTTTTTAGGATGTTTGAATGTGGGCCTTGAGTCTCATGCAAGTGTGCATATGTGTGTACACACGTGCACACATGCACGTACACTTGCGCTCATCTCACTATAGTGCCTTTGTGTCTGCTTTCCTTTCCAGATAAGTGATAAAACTTCTCAGGAGAGAGATCGGGGAGGCTGTGGGGTGGTGGGGAGCGGTGGCAGCTGTAGCAGCGTGGGAGGAGCAGGCACAAGTGAAAGGAGTGTTGATCGGCCCCGCACCTCCCCTTCCCAGCGACTCATGTCCACACACCACCACCACCACCACTTGGGGTACTCGTTGCTCCCAGCACAGTACAACTTACCCTATGCAGCAGGTAAGCATCTTCTGTCTGTCCATCCCAGTGGCAAGATACCCCAGGCAGGAAACTCCCTCCCTTTCCCCCACTAGAGTACAAGATGGTAAAAAGGCTTGTACTCAACTGCTACCTTAAAGGTTGGCAGTTCAACACCCTCTCCCCCAGTACTGTGGAAGAAACGTCCTGGCAATCTGGCTCTGTGCACACTACAGCCAGGAAGTCCTGCCGAGTAGTTCTTGGTCACACGTGTTCACCATGAGTCAGAGTCAGCTTGATGGCAGCAAATAACAACAATCTGTTCAGAGCCCTAGCACCCTACATGGAGTGATTAAAGCATCTGGCATGTATTTCCTCCCTCAGAGCTGGAGGACTTGAAAACTCCTGCACAGCATTGATATTGGAAGAATAAGAAACAGGTGTTCCCACAGCCAGAGGGAAACAAGCTCTTCCTATCTATCCCCACCTACTATGTCTGACAATGAAAAACATTTTTCCCCTCACACCCAAGAAGTTAAGGGAGTTAGGAATTTAAGGGGACAGCCTCCCAGTGCCCACCTGACTAGTAAGGAAAAGTGCTCTCAGCAGCATGGAGTTCTGGAAGGGGCTCATTAACATGTCCTCCTCACTCAGGGCTTTCTTCCACGGCTATTGTTGCCAGCCAGCAAGGCTCAACCCCCTCACTCTACCCACCCCCCCGGAGGTGAGAATGGTAAGTGCCTTTTGTTTATTTGGGGTCACACACAGGACCATTTGCTCTTGGATCACAGAATCCATGAGTGATTAAATGGGTGCATAGCTGTGTGGGGTCAGCCATGTGGAAATGCTGGAATCCTGGCCAAGCCTCTTGTACAAGAGTCTGCTTCAAAGCCATGCCTATCTGTGACCACCTGTGGAACACAGTTAACCTCTAGAGACCTGTGTGGTCTTTATGGTCTTTTTTCTTTTCTTGGTGCGCCCCCTTGTGGTTATGTTACCAGCAGGCCGAGTGCCTGGTTACCTGTCCGTGTTTCCGTTGCAGAACACCAAGTGCCCGGATAAAGGCAGCTTCACGGGCCCGGACTGGCTCACCCAAGGAGGTGCTGGAGGTGCCATTTAGACATCAGTTAAATGGTGTTGATCATCCTGTTTGCTGTTTCCACCATGGCTGAAGGCAGACCCTTGGCGCTCTCACCTCCACCAGACCCCCGGACTCCCCACCCCCCTCCTCAGGAGCTGGAGAGCTGGTACTCAGCAAAAGTCTTTATTCTCTCGGCCACATTGGTGACAGTTGTGGCCTCTGTGGAGATGAAGGCACAGGGAGCAGCCAGGGGAATATGGCTTCAGCCCAGAGAAGTCACTGCTCTCTTCCCCCAGCCCCTGTCAGCTGCTGGAGCAGTACCAGCACCCCAGGGAGGGACCCCCAAGCACTGGGTAAGGTCTGAAGACAGCACAGCAGCCATTCCCCCTTCCATTGTTACCACCATCACTAGATCCTGCAGCTCCCCACCAGCTTGAGCCCTGGGGACTGGCAGCACATGGAGGAATTAGAATCTCAGGAAAGAAATTGGGGGCTGGCTTTTTTCTGTAAATGTAAAAACAAGGTCTTCAAACATGAAGACTTGTCCCCCATCACATGAGCACATATAAACGCTCAGAGCCTGGCCTGGAAGGGAAGACCCAAGGCATCTGCCCCACCAGGGTCTTGAGCTGCCTGTCAGGTGGAGGCAGGGTCCTGACACCAGCACAGGACCCCCAGGGATGTGGGAGGGAGCTGGAGCTGGAGCATGAACGGAGTCTGTGAAATAGACCCTGCATCCCCACCAAGTCATCTGCTCCTATTCCCCAACTCCTTGCCCCCTTTTCTCTTCCCTCCCATCCCCTTGGTGCCTTTCCCAGGGGATCCCCAACACTGATTTTTTCCTCCTCTCTTCCCCTGCTTGGCTCTGAAGACTCAGGCCGATCAAATACTATTTCTCCCTCCTACCACCTGCATCTTCCAGCAGGGGGCGCTTCGGCATCTTCCAGGTTACTTGAGGGCAAGGCCCAGGAGGCAATCCCTGGGAGCACCCAGCAGTTCTTTGAGATGTTCTGTCTGTTCAGCCATCTGAGTTTCTTACTCACTTAGGGCCACAAATATATACAACCCAAGTTCCTCTGTGTCCAAGTATATGATTTTCTGTAGCTCAATCTGTAACCTCCACGTGTGCCAATATAAGCAGTTTCTTTGTAACACACATGTTTGTTTTAGGGCCTTTGGCCATGAGCGGTTATGTTTCCTAGACCCTGGGATAGCACATCCAAGGCTTCCCTCCTCAGAGCCACAGTGTAGTTGGTTGGTAGTGCCTGGAAGCACTGAGACCTGTCTCTGCTCTCCTTAAAACTGTAGTTTCCCAGTCTAAGCTCTATGCTGTTCTGGCTTGGAAAATTACAACGATTTGGTAGTTTATTGGATTCATTTCCTCCCCAAAGTTTGGGGAGTCTTTGTTTTTCACTTTTGGAATATCATCCCTTTATTCTGCTTCCTCCTATCTTTCCTTGATCCTCTGGATTAAGAAAGACTGACACACAGCAGCTAAGGGTACAGAGGGGTATTTGTGAGCAGCAGAATGTCAAAAGTGTCAATTTAAGAGTGGGGACTTAGCTCCAACACAGTTGAAGAAGAGAGGCTTTGGGGCACAGAAAGCACAAGGCCAAGCACAGGTGGGTTTCTAAGAAGCCTGGATCCCTAGATGTAGATAGGCTTGGGGCTATTTGCCCTGAGGGAGCTGCTTCTGATCTGCAGACCTTTCTTCTAGGTTTCTTATCTTTTTGTTCCAGTTGGGTTGAACCTCCCTTCCCAAAAGAAACCCCAGTGACCTTTTGCCATCCCCAGGCAGCTTCACCTGTCATTCCTTCTGCTGCCCTGGCAGGCAGTGCTCAGAGCAGTGATTTCCTCTTATCTGTGGAAGAAATTGGTGTGGACACCTTCACCCCACCTAACTGGCATCACCATGATTCTAAATTTCAGCCTGTTTATGCCCTCCTAGGCTTCAGTGGGGTAAGGCCAAGGGCCATCTCTGTTCCGGTTTGTTTTTAAATACTGTTGTTGTGTTTTGTATCTGTGGTCTGTGGCACTGGGCCACAGCGTGCTCTGTACATAGTGTAAAGAAACTGTTTGGAGTCATTTTCTTTCCTATTGGGCAAGTGTGGCCCCACATTTTTGCTCTTCCCACTTTGTTCTTCAACAGGGAGGAGGAAGCTTCTGAGTTAGCAGGGCAGTGTTGGATTCTGCAGAAAGGAACATCTCTTTAAACATCTGGCTCTTTGACCTAATGTCCAGTTATACCTTAAAGAGCAGGAGCTTCTCAAGAGAGCAATATGGAAGCAGCAATGGCAGAATGGCACTGCCTTCGCCTGGCCCTGCATCCTTGCTAGATCCAACCTTCCCTCCCTGAGGGAACACAGAACAGCTGCTGCTGCTGCTCCAGGGGAACTGCACATCCTTGACAAGTGCGAATGGAGGTTTGCTGCCCACCCCCACTTTTCTAAAGAGTAGGGGTTTCATGGGCACCCATGATCTGGTGAGAAGGTTAAGGCCCACGTCACCCCAGGAGCAAGAACTGGAAGAGTTTGCTGCTAAGAACCAGGCCACCAGATCAAGGCTTTCTCAAAGCCATCCCTGCCCAGTCCTGGGCACCACTCACTGGGACACCCCCTAAGGGTGAAACAAGAGAGAGCATGCCTGATCCTCTAGTGGGGGAGTTAAGGCTTGGAGAGCTGCTCTTCAGGATTCACCTCTTCTCCATCCCCTTCAAGGTGTGCCAGCTCCCTTCCTCCCCTGCCTTGTCCATGTGTTACGCTTCCTCTCCATATATCTTATCTCCATACATCCAAGGTCAGAGGACCAGATCAAGAAGAAGGCAACCCTATGAAATGGTAATTCTTCAGTCTCTTCTCTCCAGGCTCAAAGGTGGGGGAGGAGGACTTGGCTTAAGGAGTTGAGGTTAAGACTGCTGACGGGCTAGGGAATTGCTGTGTACAGGCTTTGAGGCCACCTATGTCACTCACTGTCCCACATACCCTATTCACCATCCCAGAGTGTCTACTCTGATGCCCCCAAGATTCAACTGGGCAGCTAGTTGGCCCCAAAATGCTGGGCCTTTGTCATTTGCTTTATTACTAGGGCATCCCAGGAAGCTTTCCAGTGATCCTCTGCCATGGGCCTCTCCTGGGATCAAGCCCCTCCTGCCCCAGCCCACCCGCTTGCCTTGGTGCTCAGCCCCCCATTGGGAGCAGGTTGGGGCGAGCTGGAGGCCCGGGCTGGAGGGGCAGTGTTGCTGTTCATAGCTTTTGTTCCATTGGTGTTGCTCTGGATTTAATTTCAGTCTTCCTGATTCTTCCCTTCTGTAAAGTGTACATTACCAAGTTCTTGTTTTTTTATATATATATATAAATATATATATATACAAACTGTACTCTTTTTGCCTTTGTACATTCAGGCAAGAAGAGAAAATAAATCTTTTTAAGAGACAATCACAAATCTGTGAGGGCTGCTGGTTATTTCTCCTGGAGTTTGCTGCTGAGCTGCCTCCCCACCTTGCCTCCTCCTCAGCTTTCCTGATCTTCCTGGCCCACTCCATACGCATCCTCAGCTTCACCTTCCCTCACTGATGGCAAGCTGTTTGAACCCAGTGTCCAGACTACCTGCCCTGCAGTCCTTTCCTGCCCAGCATTGTTTGCTGGCCTGGTCACTCCTCTTGTTACCCTTAGCCCCACTTCAGTAAAGTGCTTTGGACCCCTGGGTACTCTGGGACCTGCCTCCTGGAAGCTCTGGCTTTAGACGCTCACCTATGAAACTATGCAGCTGGAAGCTCTAAGAGTTTGCACTGTTTAAATCTGCCTGGGAGTCAGGATGGATGTATTTTAGGATTGAGTGGGAAACTGTCCCCCCAACTCTCCCCTTAGATTCCAACCTCATGTGTACGCTGATCTCAGAGCCCAGAGAATCACTCCTGGCTGCGACTCCTGTGACTATCCACCAGAACAAGGGCTATGGGCTTATGGGGCAGGGCACTTGACCTCAATTTCCAAGGGTGGGTAACTTTCTGAAATGACCCCACCCAGACCACCAGTCCACCTCTCTAGCTTTATTTTTCCTATTTTCCTCTCTCATTCCCCCATTCTACCTTTCTCTTTCCTCTACTTCCTTTTCTTAATTGGCTTTGGAATTGAAGTATATTTTTAAATTATTTGTTGTATTTATTGAATAAAGTTTTTAATGTCCCTGTTCTTAAATTTAGACTTAGTTTGCCTTCACACATCTCCCCTTACCCTGCATTACTTCACCATCCCCCTCAAAGTACTCCACCTCCCAAGTTTCTGCCCTTTTTTTTTTTTGGTACCAGTTCCTGAGGGCCTATTTCTTTCCTATCAGTGGTCTTCAGTAGCAAAGATTTTCTTTTTAAAGGGGAAATCTGATTTGAGTGCCTAAATTCAGCCCTAAGAAGTTGTGAAAGCCTCTGGGCCAGCAGAATGTACCCAGAACTGCCTCAGGAGAAAAGCTTGATTAAAATGAGCCACTGAAAACCCTACATAGCACAGTGCTACTCTGGCACACATGGGGTTGCCATACTCACTAGTAATTGTTTTTTACTCTGGCTGCATTGAAGAGGACACACCAGCAGATGGCAGCTGAATCTCAGTGTTTGCCATTATGTGAACTTTAACGTTTGTCCTATTATAACCTAATTTCTGAATTGTAGATTCCTTGAGGTTAACAGCTGCCTATATGTGAGAGATCAGCTATTGTCAGCACTCCTGTGGAAGTAAGATCTTGTTTCCATTTCTAATCACTACATTTAGGTTGCCTAGCACATTGTGCTGTTAACTGAAAAGCTAACACGCCTCTGTTCATATCTACCAGTGGCTCTTAGGGACTGGCATTTCGATTTATGCCCTCAAAGCCAGTTGAGTGTCACTGTGCATCAACAGCATTGAGTTTTGAGTTTGTAGGTTGCCTACTGGGGTTAGCCTCTAATTAATGGACACCTTCAAGCCCTTTTGATTTCAACTGAATTTCTCTAGGCCCAGACCTGCTCTAATACTTAGGGGAGGGGTTTTTATTTTTTAGTGAATAGTTTAAGTCCCAGGTTAATAGCTCAACTCAAAACAGAAACAATAGCACCATGAATATGAAGATAGGCGAAAGACCCTTAGAAAACCAAACAGCAGAATCTCAAGCCAGAGCTAAAGGAGGTAGAAGAACATACCCACCACTTCACTTGGAAAGAGAAACAATAGGGGGAAATGCAGGAGAAGGGGTTGTTAACCTCTGAGAACGGGTTGGTGGTACAGGGAGATATATGGAGGCCTGCCCTGGGTCACTGGGCTCCAAAAAAGAAAACCTCGGGCAAAGTGTGGTGTTCTCTTTAAAACCTTGGGGAGCAAGGACAGAGAAGACTTCTAGAAATGGAAATGTTACGAAGCCCCATACAAAAGCCAGAATTCTGTTTCTGGGTTCAGTTTTCTCTTACCTAAGAACAGAGTGGTGCTTAGGACTAGCTTCTCTTCTAGATGAAGCTAATGTGTGCATACTTGTCTCTCCAGAGGCTCTGGCGTGCCTCTCAGCCACCTAGCAACCCACAATTGAGTTTAACATGGCTCCAGGGACCTCAGGCAGTTTACCTGCCTTGTGGCACTTCAGCCTCTCCCCACATTCCTACTCTACCTTGAGCTGTGCTACCAGCCCAAAGCTCACACTTCTTCCACTATGAGAATCCACCAGGAAAGAAGAGCAATCTCCTCCTGGTTTAAGGCCAAGTCTCTCTGGCAGTTTGACTCCAAGAGCAACTCTATGGGAGAAAGAAGGGCAATCTCTGCTCATGCGTATTTACAGCCTCAGAAAACCCAGAGGGTCAGCTATATGTTAGTTGGTTCCAGTGTGAAGTGAGACTAAGTTAAATTCAAAAGACAGTAATGGAAGGAGAAGTGGTCCTGATATAGGAATAAAGAACAGACCAAACCACAATTTTAAATCCGTTTATTGACATAGTAACACAACACACTTGCCTCCCTGGCACCCTACCCCCACCCCTTCACCCAAACTAGATCTCTCTCTCCCTCTTTGTCCCCACTTAAAACAGGCTGTTCAGTGAAAACAGAAAAAGGCAGGCCAGCTTGACTCCCCAGTCCCACCCCTAGAGCCTGTGGAGCAGGGTCTCGCAGGCACTAAGAACCTGTTAGGGAGTGAGAGGACAGTTACCACTACACTCAGCCAGCCAGAGGCGTCCAGTCCCTAAGAATAGATTCCCCCACAACTCCCAGGCCCTGAGTTGCTAAACCACCTCTGCTCTTAGTGACCCTCAGAAGGAGACCTTGGGGCCTGGGCCTACAGCCAAGAGCAAGAAGTCCTGGCAGTTATTTGAGAATTAGAATTTGGCTAGTGTTTTCTTAAGGCCCAGGCACCCCAAAAAAGCCCTGGTGGTGGGAGTGAACTTCAATGCCCCTATTTAAATGCACTGATAACATTAAACAGATTAAGCCAGCTTAACCAAATGCCAGAATAACACCAAGCTTTAAAAGAGGAGGGTTCAGACCTGCTTACTCCAGGCCACACACAAATGCACAAAAAAGCCCAGGTCTAGTGTCCATAAATAAGGACACTGCCTATGGGCGGAAAAGCCTACACCCAGGAGCCCCTGGGGTGATAAGAAGCAAAGAAAGAAAAATACACAAGTCTTAAGAACCGAAGAGGAGAGGCCAACAGCAAGGGAAGCTGAGCCTGGCAGTGCTGCCCACCAGGCCTTGCCCCTGGGCCCAGATAGCCCCTCCCACAGGCAGTGTCCTCCCCTCAGCTGGACAGAGCGGTCACGGTGCAGTTTAAAAAGCTTCTAATGCCAGTTCATAAACATCTTCATTTACTATTGGTGATTACATGTGAATAATATGTTTATACTGTTCTTTATGGAAAACAATTTCAACGAAGTCAACTCCAAGAACACAATAGGCAACCCTCACCCTGTGCCCTTCAGCGTCCTTCCCTAGACAGGAGGGGACCCCTCCTCAGTCCCAGGGCTGCCTGACCTTCCCCTTTTCCCCCATGTGGCTCTTGGGCACAGCATCCTCCATGACCATTAGTCCTCATCGGACAAGTTCTGGTCCAGGGGATAAACCATGAACATCACATCTGGCCGAGAGGGGACACAGGGATGGCCTGGACGCACAATCTCAAAGCCCAAGAAGCTGAAGGTCTTCAGAAGCGGAGCTGCAGGAGACAGCATAAAAAGAATTTCCATGAACAGGAGCGTTAGCTGAAATCAAGGGAAAACCCAAACCAAAGACTTACTTGAATAAGCCTTTTCTCTCCCTTCAGGGACCTCCCAGGGTTTGTAAAACAAATCTCAAACCCCACCTCACTGAACAAGAGCACCCCCTTCTCACCTCTGTCTTCCCGGCCCTTCCTGAAGCAGATGAAGACGTAGTTCACTTTCATCTTCTCTTCAGCAAATTCTAGTAGTGCTAACAATCTGAAAGGGGCCAAGAAAACCACTCAGACCTAATTCCCCTAGACCTTCACACATACCTCCAACTTTTTTTAAGTTGTTTTGGTGCTTACAACCATTGTAAATACAGAAGTTCAGAGAGGAGGAGGTTCTTGGTGCAAGACCCAGAGTTCAGCCACAACCCCTGAGAAAGTGCAGAATTTACCTCTTCTAACAACTGGGGTTCTTCATAAGAAATTAACATTAATTTAGCTAATAAAATTCCTAAGATAAAAATTGGGCCTAGAACGAGAATGGCACTCTTTTGGAGTCCTCTAAGATTGCCAAGGTTTGGTAACAAACTTCCACTACCTACAAAGACTTCTAGAGAGCCTGGGACAACTCCCTCCTCGAGAAGGGTCCAAGTCCCTCCTTGTGAGAAGTCCCTTCTCGGAATGGCTTTCACACACCTGGCTGCCTGGAGGGCCTGGCCCATCCAGTGAATAGGCCCATATACCTTTGAGTTTTCCAGCCTTTGAACTATACCACAGTGTAGTAGATCAAGGGGGATTTAGTGTCTGCTGTGAACAATGAACCACAGGCGATTAACTGGCAGAGATTTGGTTAATGTGATAACGATCTGCTTTAATTATAACTAGAGCAGGCCTCTGGTACTAGCTAAAAATAACTTGTTACAAAATCTTACCTGCCTGGAGAGACTAGAGCTGGGAGTAAAGGCCCAGATGTCCCCTCATCTCATTCCCCCCTAAGTACACAGCCTCTGGAACAGGCCTGACTTCCCCATTTTCTCCTTACCCTTCTTTGCTCCCATCAGCTAATAATCCATCTGGGATTTCTACAAACAGGCTCTGGCTGGACAGGACTGCATCCCACGAAGAGACCTTCACCTCAGTGACCTCATACTGAAAGTGGATGATGTGAGGTTTTCCATCGTTCACAGGGAGGTCCTGGGTCACAGTAAGCTTCTCGTCCTGAGAAGAAAATGAAGGCAGAGACCCAGGTCACTGATGACTCTCTGGCCACATCTTAGCTCCCTAACTTGAGATGTTGCTGGGAGTCCCCTTGGCCCAATCTCAGCACCCTGAAAGTGCAGAGCAGCACAATGGCCCAACAGGGCAATTTCTTACTAGCAGAGACTCAAACCAGTGTGATGTGAAAGGAGTATTTATCATGTGTCTGCTAAATGCCAAGTACTGTGCGAGGTGCTTATCCACGTGTTGTCTTGATCGTCACCACAGGCATGGGAAATAGGCATTAATAGCCCCATTTTAAATATGAGGTACTAAGGCCCAGAACATTTAGGTAACTGACCCAAGGCTCCACAACTAGTAAATTACAGAGTTGAGGTTCAAGTCCATGTCTCCCTAACTCCAAAGTGCATGTTTTTTCCACAGCACCATGCCAATTCCCTTCCCTCTCTGAAAGAGAAACATAAAAAATGAATGAGCATATGTGAGGGCCTGCCAGGGGACCAGGTTCAACCAAAGCCTGCTTCCAGGTGGACTGCAGGGCTCCTGTTTGCTCATCTGAGCTCTGGTGCCTCTGTTCCCCTTCCATCCCACTCTTAGGGGGCCGTGAAAACAACTTCTCAACTTCAATCACAGAAGATTAAAAAGCAGCAAATAGCTGGCTGCCCCAGCCCAGACTGTTCTCGGACAGGGTGGGGGATGAAAGAAGAAATATTGAGCAGTTCCCCAAGACTATCCAAATCTATGGATCCCTGCCCTATACTACCAGGTAAGAGGAGACTTAGCTCCCGGCCCCCAAGACTCATTACCTCCCGTCTACACACCAAATCCCACCTCCAGCATCATGCTGGTAAGGGACAAAAGTCAGAATGCTCAAGAGTCAAGGACAACTGGGGAAAAGCTCCTTGAGCTTGCAGGCAAACTGAGGCATCCATCAAGAAACACTCTTGTGCCCCACGCTTCTCAGGACCCTGAAACTGCACCACTCGAGTGCTGACCACCAAGCTGTGGTGACAGGAAGTCACAGAGCAGCCTCGGTCCAGAGAGCCCTTCCTGATCCCCTGCTGACCTCACTTGAAAATTCAGACTAGGGGAGCTCTGGTGGCCTAGTGGCAAGAAGCTGCACTGCAATCCCAGAGGAACACGGTTCAAATCCACCAGACGCTCTGCCGGAGAAGGAGGCGCAATATCCTCCTGTACCAGTCAGATCTGATTTGACGGTACACGCACACAAAATAATAATAAAAAAAAGAAAATTCAGACTAAAGACCTGAAAGTCATCCTTCTCCTTGACTCAGTGGTGTGAGAAGGCTTTCCAATCCCACCTTCCTCCCGGGGTCCTTCTTACCTTATATATTAGAGCTGAGAGAGAAGGATCCCTGCTGCCCCCTCGCCCACCGGGGATCTTCGACAGTGGGTGAGGGGCATCAGGAGCACCACAGAGGCCCCGGAACAATGTGCCTGCAGCACTGGAGCTGGGGACAGTTACTCAAAGGCAAAATACTACTGCAAGAGACAAAGAGGGTGAGACAGTAAACACTGAGACATGAAAATTTACTGTGACATCCCACCTCAGCCCCTGCCGCGCTCCCTAAAGAAGTGCTGGACGACCACACCCCAGCCGTCTTGAGGCAGCACCCAATGCTGCAGTGGCCCAGGGGGTGCAAAGGGGCCTGCCACGGAGGCACAACCTATCAGACATCTTCAAACAATCTTGGTGGCATGAGCAGACCCTGTGGGGAACCTGAGCCAGAACTGCCACCAAGACAGAGCCTGTATGGAGTGCATCCTCCCCACTCAACTCCAAGTTTTCTGACCCCAGCCGAGCCTCAACAATTACAGTTTACACTTTTATTATCAATTATCACTTTAGACTGCAAAGCAGAAGCCTATGAGCTGGGGTCCATATTCCTGAGGAACTTCAAAGGCCACCTTCCCAATGACAGCCAGTCCCCCTTCTGAGCAAAGAACCCTGAACAGAAAATTATCACCCAACTCTCTAAGGGTCAAGAATGGAATTCAATCCAGGATGTGGCTCCTGGACAAAGGTGCACTAGTACTGTGGCGTTTGAGGCTGTCCTTAGCGTGGCACCAAATGCTAAACTTCCCTGCACTTCTGTGGTATAATCTGACCTGGGCTTGTGAGTTTGGGAACATGGATGTGGTCGGAGTGGACAGCTTGGGTAGGGAGGGTGGTTCTGGGGCCTGTGGACATGCCAACCAACAATACGGAAGTACGGAAGGGGCATGGCTTCTAAGGGAGCTCCCTTCACTCCTAGTGTGTGCCCCCCACTGGCTTCTATACCCAATTCAGTGGGTCCTTAGACTGATGAGGAGCTCTGGTAGCATGAGTCTGTAGCATTTCTCTGCCAACCTGAAGGTGGCACCTCTCAAGTGGTTCAAATCCACCTGCTACTCTGAGGGTGAAAGCTGGGCAATCTCCCATGCAGGCTGTAGCCTCAGAAGTCTTCTGGAGGTTCCGCTTCGACAACAATGTGAGTGAATTTAGTCTGAGATGCCACTAAGTGAATCAACTCACTCTCTAGGCAAGAGCAAGTGAAGCAGGGACAGTGACCCACTGTGTGTATACCCCACAGCTCAGCAAGTGGCCTGTCCAAGGGGCCCCCACACCAGCCCCAGTACCTCTGGACAATCATGGTACCCCAGAAGTCAGAAAATGGTGTACATCGGGACTCTTCCCAGAAAGCTCCTTTGTAAAATGGTGTAAGGTACCATTATTCCCACTGTCCTTTATGGTATGGCATTCCACACCAGATTTGGGCACGTCATGTCTCCTGACGGCAATAAATGAACCCACATGTGACATGCAGTAGTATAGTGACCAAAAGGGCTGCACACCAGTTCTATTAGCAGGTATATATTGGTCCCCCCCAAACACTTTAAGGGAACTCTGGTGCCTAATTATAAGAAGCTGCACTGCAATCCCAAAAGCACAAAGTTCAAATCCTTGCTCCATGGAAGTAGGATGGGCTGTTTCCTCCTGTGCAACTTCTTGCCTCTGAAAAACCCACTAAAGGGTCTGCTATGGGTCAGTTTCAGTTCTATGACACACAACAACCACCTCTTTATCAGCTTCCTAAGGACTGGGATCTCAAGGATTTCAACTAGAGGTCTAAAAGCACATCTGGAAATGGTGATCTCAGAGAAGGATGAGTGGGCGGGGCGCAACATCCACACGTGAGGGTACTAACCCCACATTCCCCTACTCCCTCTGGCCTTCTGGAAACCCTTTCCTCTCCCTGCTGGCGTCAATAACAGCTGCTAACAGAAGAGGACAACAGAGACCTACACTACTGACTTCAGAATTGTGTTCTGTGAGGACAATATGCTATTGTGATTGCCCCTTCCACTGTGTGAAGGGGCCAAATAATGGAGTGTCCAGGCAGGAAAAACCACCAGGGGTTTCCCCAAGAAAGGCACACACATGTGGCTTTCATGAGAATTCCCTTCCCATTCACCTCCGAGTGGCCACTTCTGGCCAGTGCTAAGGTTCCTGCAGGAGTAGCAGGAGGGCATTGGCTGGCTAGTAGTGGTCTATGAAGGTCCCTACAGACTGGGAAAAATCCCTGTGGGGTAGGCAGGTGAGCGGCATGCCAGGAGAGGTGCTTAGGGTCACAGGACAAACAAATCACCAGGGCCCTTGCAATTCCAGTGTCAACACAGACCAGATGCACTTAACTAAAGATGCTGCTCCATAACAATTATGACTCCAGTAGCCTTCATGGGAAGGCCCTGTCCTGCACACCCATCACCACTGAGATTCTGGGCCAGTTTTCACTTACAAATGGCAGAGGCAATGAGGCCAATCCTCTGAAAAGATTAAAGTGGGGAGAGTGTGTTTGGGATTATTTTTTTTAGATCCAGATTCGCTTTTCCTAGAAATAATTCCCAGGGCCACCCTATGGTCCAGCAATAATCTTCGAGCTCTTGATATTTCTGCCTCCCTGAGCTCTTGCCTTGTCAAATAAATGCAAGAAGTCTATGCCATGGTAACTCATCATTTTAATCCCCTACAAAGCTCCAGGAGACTCTACTTCCACCCCCACAAAGTCTGCACCAAAAAAGTAAGTGCATCTGAGAGTGGGCATGGAGGATATTTCAAGGCCCCAACCTTGGGATCGAATTCCATTTCCCTAAGAGAAACACCTGGGGGTTTAGGATAAGCTTAGTAAACAGCAGATCACAATAATTATCTTCAACATCCAACATAATGGATCAGATTTTAGTTACTATGACAAATGGCTTCTCTTTCAAAACCCTTGATTTTCATTTATGAAGTGGAAAGGGGAGTTGGCATGTACTTATGTGGTAGGTAGTTAAAAGGGCATGAGATTTCCCAGCAAAGACTCTTTGGTCCTCATGCTGCCTTTCGTGTCAAAATGGTGGTGTGGCAGAATAGGCTACCAGCCGCACTGTGCTGAGTGAATTGTGTAGAAACCTAAGTACAAGAGAAAGCAGCTACTAAACGCAGCCTTCCTGTCCAGGTTCGGTTTCATATTCAGTTTAGTCCAGTCTCTAGCCAGCTCAGCTGCCCAGCTTTTCCCAGTCCTTCCTCAAATCCTGCTCACCCCGCTGGGGAGCAGGCACAGCTTAATCACCACCACCACAAAGATGATTTAAGCAGCTCAGGCCAGAGGCTGTAAAGATCAGGCTGATTAAAGAGAATCAAATGTATCAGACTGAACTCAAACACCCCAAGGCTGGGGCTGGCTGTTTGAAGAGAAGAAAAAGAAATGTCTATTGCATCAGAAATGAGGGTGCCAGGTGTCCAGTATTCAAGTCAATTCAAGAGAGGGAGAGGTGATTAGAGCCAATCTGTTGGTGCCTTTTCTTTTCTAAATTATTATCAGACATGCCTTTAGAAACACACTTAGGATACACAGTATACAAGCATGACCAAGATAACACCTCTTACTGCCTCTAATTGAAAGTGTTCTAAGAAACTGTGATCTGAAATGACCTTGCTCCACTGCCATCCAGTCAGTTACCCTCCGCTGGGTTTCCATATGTGGAAACCTTTATGGGAGTAGACAACCAATTTATCTCCTGAGGAACTGCTGGTGGATAGCAGCAACTTTTTGGATAGCAGCCCTACATGTTATGCATTATGCCACAAGGGCTCCTCTGAAATCTCTTTAACAGGTTTTAACATCATATATTGGTTACAGATATATTCCTGGGGAATGCTGATGGCTAACCAAATTCTTGTTCCTCAAATCCTGTTTACAACCTCTCAGGTGATTACTATTTAACTTTTATATCATTATTTAAAGTAAAAGGTTTGCTAAACAGGGTAAAGCAGAACTGAAATCTAATAGAGAAGTGATTTTGTGACTAGCTTCCATTCGGCTACAAATACTTGAATTCCAATTCTCTTGGACAGACTTTTGATCAAGTTTCACTTGAATCAGTGGCCGCCTTATATGTTCAAATCTGCACCCTTTCTGCTTTCTACTGCCTGTGAGAGGAGGGTCAGATGGCACTGGTTTTACTGACTTTTTGGTATCACGTGAAAAGACACAAAAGCTACTTTCCCACTGCTTGTCTTCACTGCTACATTCACTGTTAACCTCTTTGAAAAATCCATTCCGTGGCCTGTGTCAACAGAATCCTTTTCAGGGTGCCCTAAGCTCCCGCAAACAGTCTTTCACTCTGAGACTAAGGTTGTCTCTGGCGGCTAATCCCTTTGCAAAGGGGCCACTCCATCACTCAGCTGAAAGGAAATAGGAAGAAAGGTAGGAGGTGATTACTGTAACCACAGATGCCAATTTCCCATTGCAGCCTCTCTTCAATCCGAGGAAAGGGCACTGTGCAGGTGCCAGGCAAAAGTCATTTCACTGGGGCTGTTCTGTATCCAAGGGGAGTCTACGTACTATGGCAAGATCATAAGGAAAGTGGTATCACCATCCTGAGTCACAGTCTTAAGGAAAACTGAATTTTTAAATAAAAAATGAGTTTTGACTGTTTTCTATTAAGAAACATTCTGGTGACAGCCAGAATACCTGTGCCTCGGAAGTTTGTCTCTTTTCCTTCCAAGAGATCTTACTGCAAGGCTGACACTGGAACATCTTCCACCAAAGGTAAGCTCAGTCATGCCACCAGGGGTAGCTAGGGACATGCTTTAAATAAGACCTTCATTTTTCCTCGTTACTACCTACATCTCATTTGGAGAGAAGCGCATCACCCAGGGCTAGCCTTCTTTCCCAGGATAGAATTACTTCATTGTTTATGTAGTGTTCAAAGACCTAGGGAATTTTCTTAAGGCTTGTATTATACAAAGCCTTTTATTCTGCTGCTTCTAACAGGAAACTACCTGTTTTGTTTGCTTCAAGTAACAAAGTTCTTGCTCACCTACTCAGCCATTTCTGGTCTTTCTGTTGGCTGTCATAGCCATCCACGCCCCGGCACCAGCTTCAATCAACACAGGACGCTGCTCCAAGAAGGAATGCCTTACTCTTTTTTTTTTCTAGACATGCATATTTGTAACATCCCTCTACCCCACTCCTCAGTCCCCTTTTTTAGCATTTTTGAGCAGATTCAAGGCTAAATTTGGATTTCTTGGCCGACTGGGAAATTGCTATTATTAGGTCACACTGCTTTCTGAAGCATACCTCCAATTTGGGGGCATTCTTGACTATACTCACTCTATCTGTGGGGTGACCTTGAAGACTCATACTAGGAAAACTGCCTTCCCCTAGTAACTACACACAACAAATCATGTTGTTGTTGTTGTCATGAAGTGTAGTCAAGTTGGAATCAACTCATAGCTGAGCTTCCCAGTGGGTTTTCAAAGGATGTAAATCGTGTAGGAGGAAAGTCCTCATCTTCCTCCCACAGAGCAGCTGCTGATTTGAACTGCATGCCCATAGTGTCAATAAACAAGAGTAACAAAAATCATATTCTCTGGAGTAAGAGAAATTCCACTGCCCAGGAAACCACTTGAAGATGCTCAAGGGATGTCTGATGGGGTCCTAGGTCCTGCCCACCTCTCAGGGGAAAAACCAAGCCTGAAACCGTGTAGACCCAAATGTTTCTGCTCAAGGTTCAACAATACACGGATTGATTATAACATGCTTGCCAAACCAAGATTAGTTCTTCTCCACATACTATCCTGTCACATGGTACTAAGGAAGCCCTGAACAGAAACTGTCACTGTCCCCACAAATCCAGCAATTATTTCCTTGGATTTAAACTTCATATTCAGAAGTCATATACTAAAGGTGCTCATCCTTGTCTTCTTCCCTCCCCCACCATTTGGAATTTCAGCATTTTGAAGGTACCAATCAGAAAAGAGATGGGAAAGGAAGAGCCTTGTTTTCAAAACATGTTGCCTGCTCCTTGCAAGTACTTCTTCCAGGAAACTAAGTCTCCACCTCTCAGTAGTTCACTGGAGCCAGGGAAACTGGGAATCCCATCCCCCCCACACAATGGGACGAATGAACACCCAGCCAGCTCCCTTCTCTGGATACCAAACACCAAGAACACTGAGAAGAACATCCGGATGTTATCAGAATCCCTAGTTAGTGCTCTACCAGTGTTCCTTTTAGACAGGGCAAGGCAAGAGGAGTCTGGAAAACATGCTCTGGAGACAGGATTGCCATAACTCAAAGAAACCAGACACCCTGTACATACCACCCCACCCCCAGGCCAAAGTGGAGGCACCCGTTCCAAGGCCTCTCTCCTGCCCAGGCCCTGGCAAGCCAGCGGGCTCCTCCCTCCACCTGCCTTTCTTACAGCCAAGCCCCTCAAATTACCAACACACCAAGCAAGAGCCCTGGAGACAAGCAAGCCTGTTTTGCCACTTAGGAAGCTGGAAGGAATTTTCAAGCTAAGCCAACCCAACCCCCTCTTTTTGTATGTGAGCACGCTAAAGCAGAACTAGAGTCCGGTGGCTCAACTTCAGTCTGCAAAGGCCCTCCTGTGTTGGTCCCAAGTGCTCAACTCCAGAGCTCAGTCTGTAAAGGACTTGGCATCGAGACCAGCTCAACCTGAGGTCCACTGAGACCCCTCCACTTTCCAAGTCCCACTGTGGAGACAAACACAAGACCAGGGAACAAAATCCATTTCACACATCCCTTCAATGGGTTATCCTGTACATTTGACTTCCCTCCACCCCTGCACTTCATCCTGCTCCCTTATCCCTGCCATCTAAGCACTAAGAAGGGCAAAGCCCCTTCCACTTTCTCAGCTCCAAAGGACAAGAAAGAGAAAAGGAATGCAAGGAGAGCTAGATCTGGAGTCTGGTGGGGAGAGGAAGGGAAAGAGTGCATAGCAACAGAGTGAAATTGTGGGTAAAGAGGCATGGGAATCGGAGACAGTCAAAGAGGCCCAGAACCAGGAAAGAGAGGAGTTTATTCTCTTTCTGCACAGAGGAAGAAATGTGGGAGTGGGGTGATGGTCTGAGAATTGAGGTAAGAAAAAAAGGCTAATGGCTAAGGACTACGTAACTTGTAGTAGAATTAAGTGGTTATGGGCACCTTAGGCATTTCTGAATAACATCTGGGAGAATACGAAATCTTTGTGACTAGAGCCATAGCTGGCACCCGATGGGAAGGACTTAAGCCTTTTGGGGAGTTGGGAAGGGGTAGTGTTTCTCCACCCCAAAAATACAGCACAAAATATTGGTTGAGGAGCTTTAAAAATAAATGCTAACCCCCAGGCTCCACCCCACACCAATAAGATCAGAATCTGAAGTTGGGATCGAGGTGACTGATCATTCATATGTACAATCAAGGTTGAAAAACACAAGGGAAGCTGAAAACCTAGTGAGGAGTATTAAAGAGGAAGATGGTGTTGCTGAAGTGGTAGAGACTAATTTAGTGAGAGGGTAGGTCAAATTTGAGAACCCTGAGTGGCAAAAAAAAGGAATAAGGAAGGTCATGTTTGTAAGCGGAACTGAAGCCTAGTTTTAACAGACCATAGTATAATTTAAAGAGGATTTGCGAGGACTAGATCTGCTTGCCAAACAATGAGGCCCAAGAGAGGGGCAGAAACCATTAGGCCAAACTGGGCACAAAGGATCTGATGTGGGAAATTAAGAGACTCAGACTTGGTGTGGAGCGGACAGTCACAGGTCTAAGGAAAAAAATGACAGGAATTGGGCCCAATATGTAAACAGAGGCCATCCTAATATGTAAGGGCAACTGGCATAAAAAACTAGAGAATCACAAGAGTTATGAAGCAGTGATGGGGTTAAAATCTGAGAAACGTTCGAAGGGCTGCCTTGCAAACAGAAGAGAGGCAGACAGGGAAAGTGAGATGGACGGTGGCAGCTTGGGAAGGATATAGGAGGTCAGTTTAGAAATCCATGGGTACTCAGTTGCGGAAAGATGTGCAGCTTCTCTCTCCAATTAACGGATGGAGGACAGGGACAGGTTTTGTAAGAGGAAACTTGCAAAGGCCCAGGTTCCAGGCCCGGAGGGCTGGATCTGAAGTTATTGGAGGTATAGGGAAAGGGGGTGCCCCTCAAAGGCCTTCCCTGGAAGTAGGGTGGGCTGCATGCTGTGGAGCCAGTGATCTAAAGATAAGGTTTAGTTAAGATGAACCACAGCTAGTGTTTGAGAAAGAAAAGAATGAGGTGAAGAAAAAGGGAAAATGGGCCTGACTGGAAAGAGGTGGGGACGATGGGTGGGAAAAGATGAGGCTAAGGCTGGAGGGGCCGAGGGGAGGGCTGGGCACGGGGTGGGGGGATGGTGGTGGGGATGGTTCTAGTTGAGAAGCTCAAGGATGGAGCCTGGATGGGGGTGGGGCGGCAATGATAAGAGGGGAGTCTGGGGGGGGCAGTATGAATTAACGAGGAGACTTGGAGGGCAGGGTTAAGTGACTTAAAAGGAGGAGAAATAACGATTTGGGGAACAAGAAACAATCTGGAGAATCTAGATAACTGGAAAGCCCCGTTTGGGGAACAGGGCACCAATCGGCAGCGCGGAAGGGGAAATTGTGGACGCTTGGGTCTAGGTTTGGGGGGCTTGAGGGGAAGAGGCTCGGTTAAGGGGGAAAGGATAGAAGGGGCTAAAGGACGGAAGGAGGCCTAGTTGTGGGGCTGGAGCTCAGAAGAGCGTGGCTGTGATGGGAACGGGCCCCGATGGGGGGTGGATGGGGCCCATGGGGGGGCGGCTGGGTGGTGGCGGAGGAGGCCCACTGGAGAAGATGAAGGGAGGACGAGGGCGAGCAGCCTGGGCCGGGCCGTTACCTGTCCTGGGTGTTTATCATCCTCGGCGGCTCTGCTCAGGGTGAGAGGAGGCGGCGTAGGGAGTGGGTAGGTGGATGAGTGGGTGGGTGTGGGGTCGCGCGCGGGGGGCCGATCGCTGCGGACTAAGTCCCTGTCAGGCCGCGGGTCGAGAGCCCTCCTCCTGCCTCAGCGAGCGCCTGCCTCCAACTGACCCTCCCCGGCCGCCACCGACGCCGCCGCAGCCGCCCCGCCCCCAAGTGCCTCATCTGCATAGCCCCACCCCAGGGCCGCGCGGTGTCCTGGGAAACTGGGGCCCACAACAAAGGGCAAAGTACCGCCCCACCTCCACGCAGGCGCACCAGGGAGCGGGAGTGGTTGGGGGAGGGGCACGCGGCGTGAAGAGCAATATTTGAGTGCTTCCAAGCCAGGGCTGCTCGTGGCAATCCCTATTCGTGACCGTGCTACACGATCGACCCGAAGGATTGCTGTATTTCAGCCAGCGTTCTCTGAGGTCTGCCTCCGCCTAATCTTCGTCCCTACTCTTTCTTTTCGTCAGCCTAGCAAAGCAATGTCATTTGTAGACCATGTGAGGATATGTTATTAAAATGGAAAATCTAAGATGACACTGATAACAGCACTATTCGCAATCTGATTCTCAGGCCTGGAGGTCCTGTAGGTCCTTGCGGATCAATAACAAACTGTAGCTTCAAGTATCTGCATATTGTAGGCTAATGGTCAAGGCCCAATCACTCGTTCTGGTAACTTCAAGCCAAATCTCTGAGTCACAATCACTACCTCACAGCAACAGTGGGAGGAGCCAACAAGAATAGGTTCACTGTCATCTCACATCACAATCAATGCAGGTTCTGTTATTTTTTAAATAAAATTTTTCTTTTATATGTATACATTGTTTTTTTCCCAACTCTATGATTAAGAACCCCCCACCTTCATCCCTCTGCTCCTCCCCTCCTCCCCATCTTCATACACATTTTACTAGTTATCTATTTCTACAATAATGGCCTTTTACAGTATTTGTCCTTATGGGACTGAGTTAATTCACTTAGCATAATGCTCTTAATGCTCTCCAGTCATTCCCAAGCTGTGTAGTATTCCATTGTGTAAATGTACCACAATTTCTCAATCCATTTGATTATGCTTGGACATTTGGGCTGTTACCATGTTCTTGCTATGGTAACACTGCTATGAACATTGGTGTACAAAATCTCCATTTATGACTCAATTCTAATATTCTCAGGGTATATTCCAAGCAGTTGAATAGCTGGGATTGGGATCAAGCTTAGATGGCCTAGTCGATCATATAAGGAGTCTGCCAAATACAGCCAGAAATGCACAATCTGGAGAGGATAAATGTGATGAATGGGACCTTCTAAAGATTAAATCCCTGTGTGCATCAAAAACATTTTCCAATAGAGTGAAAATAAAACCTACTGACTGGGAAAAAAATATTTGGCAATACCATTTCAGACAAATGCCTCATATCAAAAGTTTACAGAATCCTACTGGGCCTCCACAAGAAAAAGACTGATGATAACACAATTACAAAATGGGCAAACGACATTGAAAGATTTTTCACAGAGGAAGATATTGGGATGGTCAACAGACACAGGAAGAAATGCTCTAATCACTGGCAATGAGAGAGATACAAATCAAAACCACAAGGAGATACCATCTCACCCCAGTAGCAGTGGCAAAGTTTGACAGAAAGAAATAAGTGCTGGAGAGGATGTGGAGAGAGAGGAACTCTTATACATTGTTGGTGGGATTGTAAAATGGTGCAACCAGTCTGGAAGACAGTTTGACGCTTTCTCAAAAAGGTTCTGTTCGATTGATTAACTGTGCACCAGGCAAGGCTACTAATTTATGGTCATTCATTTCACTACCTACTGAGCCTTCTTACAAGTTGGTACCAAAAAGTCACATATCTTGATAGAAAGATCCCTCAGATTTTAGTGACTGCAGGTCACAGTCAACAGTCATGGCCCTGTCACAGTCATCCCAGATTGCAATTAAGGGTCATCACATTAAATTATTTCACTTAAACTCATTTATTCATTCATTCAACAAATAATCACTGAGCAGCTACTTACTATATATTTCAGGCATTGTGCCAGAAGCCAAGAATACTCAATAATATACTAGGCAAGGTTCTTATCTCAGATGTCACAATCTAGTGAGAGGAGAGACACAGAGAAGCCATCATAATATATAAGGCGAGTGTTCAGAAAGAAACTAACTGCCTAAGGAATTCCAGACAGCTTACAGCTTTTAATGTTGTTGTTGTTATGTGCCGTCGAGTCGCCTGCGACTCATAGCGACCCTATGTACAACAGCCCTAAACTCCGCTCTGTCCTGTGCCAATCGCACTGTCTCTGACACTCCCATCCCAATTATCCCAGTCACTGAATCAATCCACCTCATAGAGGGACCTTCCTCTCCTGCGCTGTCCCTCCACCCTCCCAAGCATGATGTCCCTCTCCAAGGACCGGTCTCTCCTCACAACATGCCCAAAGTAAGTTAGACGGAGCCTCAGAATCCTTGCCTCCAAGGAGCCACCCGGTTTAACCCTCTCCAGGTCAAATCTGTTTGTTTTCCTAGCTGTCCATGGTATTCTCAATACTCTTCTCCAGCACCACAGCTCAAAGGCATCAATTCTCCTTCTATCCTCCTTGGTCATTGTCCAACTCTCTGATGCATAACAGGTGATTGTGAAGACCATGGCATGTATCAGATGCACCTTAGTCTCCAGAGAGACACCACTGCTCTTCAGCACTTTGGAGAGGTCCCTAACAGTAGACTTTCCTATGGCAATGTGCCTTTTAATTTCCTGGCTGCTGGTGCCAAGACTGTTGACTATGGAGCCAAGCAAACTAAAGCTGTGTACAATCTCAATCTCTTCACCATCCATCCTGATGCTGCCAATTGGTCCAGTGGTGAGAATCTTTGTCTTCTTGACATTGAGCCTCAATCCATATTGTAGGCTGCAGTCCTTGACACTCTGCAGCAGGTGCTTCAGGTCTTCCTCAGTTTCAGCAAGCAGGGTTGTGTCATCCGCATAATGCAGATTGTTGATAAATCGTCCACCAATCTTGACCCCACATTTCTCCTCATAGAGCCCAGCCTCCCGGATAATCTGTTCTGCATATAGGTTGAAAAAGTATGGAGATAGGATGCCTCACAAATTTCTAATAAACATTTCCTACATTTCCTACATCTGATTTTTACATGACAAGGATGCAAGCACAGAAGAAAGGTTGAGGCTGCCAAAGTGAGGCTTTACCAGCAAAAATCAAAATAGTTAATAATACCAGAGCAACACAAAATCATACCAGATACCATTAGCCATCTGGACAAGATTGGTTTCATACTTATGTTTCCCTTAAGATTTTCCATTATCTCTCTTTGACCATTCCCACCTACTCTTCCAAGTTCAGACCAGGTGTATTCTTATTTTAGGGCAGAGCAGAACCAGATCATGAAACTCAGCTCTGAGTCCCACAATCTCTTGGGCTCAGAGACACTGGCAACCCTCTTGGTCATCATTTCTGCCAGCCTATCCCTGGAAAAACAGCAGTCTGAAGGACAATTTTTGATCAGCAAATACTGAGAACTCACTCTATCAATAATGATTTTGTTGTTGTTGTTGCAACAACAGTGTGCAATCCAGTCAACAGTAACTCATAGTGACCTTAAGAACAACAGATTGAATGAAATCTGCCCTCTTCTCTGCCATCTTCACAGTCTCTGCTATATTCAAGTTCATACTGAGTGTCTCTCAACCTGAGGAGATCATAATCTGGCAATCAGAACAATGTTCTGATTCTATTCATAGGATTTTCAAAAGCTTATTACTTTAGAAATGGATTATCAGTCCTGCTTTTTAGTCTGTCTATGTCTGGCAGGTCCACTGAAGTTTGCCCATCATAGATGACTCTATTAGTATTTGAAATACTGGTAGCACAGTTTCCAGCATCGCAGCAACACACAAACCACCACTTTGGGCAAAATGACAGACAAGGGATGCATGTCTATAGTAGTGACCATTTATTGATAGCACGTGAAAGCACTGATTTTTATAAGCATTCCTCATCCCATTTTTACAGATGAGAAGAATTAGACCTTAAGGATATTCAGTCTGCTTTCTAATATTTACTGTGGACCTATATGTATCAAACAAGCTAATTTAATTGCTGTCATTCAAAGATGGGAGCTCTGGTGGCCAAAATGGTAAGAAGCTGCGCTGCAATCCCACAGGTATGTGATTTGAATTCACCAGCTGTTCTTTGGAAGGAGGGTGGATAATCTCCATGTGATTTACTGCCTCTGAAAACCCACTGGAGGGTCAAATATGAGTTGGTTCCTACTCGTAGGCACACAAAAACAACAACCCAAAGATAGTAAGTAGTACAGTTAGGATTTGACCTGGATTCATGTGCCACGGTGGAAGATCAGTTACCTACTGGCAAGTCTTTACCATAACTTCCTGTTTGGGGGAGCAGTCACCTTGCTGTCTACTGGGCTAAAAGAGAAAAATTCTCAAGAATTGGAAGCCACAGCCACCCAATTCAAATGTTAATTAATTAAAATAAAACATAAAACTCAGTTCTTCATTCCTACTAGCCACATTTTAAGAACACACTAACTTCATATAGTTCCCCAACTTTTGTTGGTGACAGTAGTGCAATTCCCTCCATACGACAGCATTCTTCTCACTTCTCTGAGTTCCAGCTTCCATTCTTCCTCCTCTCCTGCTCCTTCCCGACTTTCTGAACTTCCTTGTTAGGCAAATGCTGCCCTCCTCACCTCACAGGGTCGGGGTTGGTTTTGCTGAAGGCTGATTCTTCACGGGTGCTACTGTTCATCCTGTAAGCAACATGACCATCGGTCACATTGGTACTTTCAAGGGACACTCAGAGCACTAATAGCCTGAAAGAGACTGTGTTTTTTGGTTCAAATCCAGATTTAAGGAACATCTAAAGGACCACAGTCTCAGGGATTCCACCAGTGTCTATCAGACCAGGAAATCTGGTCTTATTTTATGATTTTTAAGTTTGTTCTACATCTCTGTCTCCTGCCACCAACACTCAGTCCAAGACCTTGCATCCCACTCAGTCTTGATGCCTTGCATCCTGGTTCTCACACTAGCAGCTTGCTCAACTCTGCTCCCAGCTCCCTGATTGAGCTACCTTCTTCCACGGTGCACCTCGGTGTGACCAGCACACTCATCCATATCCTCAGCCTCCTCTCAAACTGTTGCCTCCACCTCCTTGCCTTACTTAAAACCTGCCTATCGCCTAAAGACAGTGCTTCATTGATGAAGGACATACTCTCGGGTAAATGCTCTTTTTCATGTACTAACAGGAAGTCTTTTTCTCTGCCACCCCTACTGCCATTTCTAGACCAGTGCTTCACCACCCTCCTATAAAACCTCTATTCCTTTGAACCTTTACCACCTGGACATACCATCTTGGCTGATGTCACTGATCCTCCTAGGTGCTGCCTATCATTTGACTCTTGGCTCACTGTCTGTCTTTCTCTCTCTTCCCCAATTTTTACCATAGTTGGTAAGTTCAGCATCAGGAAGGTTGAAAAGAAAAGGATATAGTCATAAAAAGGCTACACCAGGGGTCTTTATGGTACTAGAATTGTTCAGTGTGTTGATTGTGGGGGTTACATAAACCCACATGTGATAAAATGGAATAAAACTAAGTGCAGCACACACACATAAATGTTGTAGTTGTTAGGTGCTGTGTGAGTCAACCACAACTCACCGCGATCCTATGAATAATGGATCTGAACCTGCCCTGTACCTTGCACACCTCATCATCTCTGCCAAACATGAGCCTATTATTAAAGTCACTGTCAATCCATCTCATTGAGGATCCTCTCCTCCTTCACTGATCCTCCATTTTTCCAAGCATGATGTCCTTTTCTGAGGACGGGCCCCTCCTAACATGCCCATAGCATACGAGATGAAGTTTCACTATCTTTCCAAGAAGCACTCTGGCGGCACTCTCTGCAAAACATATTTTTTTTTATTCTCTTGACAATCCATGGGATATTCGGTACTCTATTCCAACACAACTCAAAGGCATCAATTCTTTTTCTGTCATTGCTAGTCATTGTCCAACTTTCATGTGTATAACAAGTAATTTAAAAGAACTTTCATTTGAATCAGGTGCACCTTAGTCTTTAAACTGACACCAGTGCTCCTTAATGCTCAGAGAAGTCTTTGACAGCAGATTTTCCCAACACCACACATCTTTTGATTTCTTGACTGATGGTGCCAAGAGTATTGATTGTGGATCCAACCAAGATTAAATTATTGACAACTTTAATCTTTTGTCCATGTATCATGATGTTGTCTATTGGCCCAGTGGTAAGGATTTCTATCTTCTTGATGTTGAAATTTAATTTATATTGAAGGCTGTATGTAGTCTTCGATCTTCTGCAGCAAGTGTTTCTCTCCACTTTTGGCGAGTTGTGTTCGTCCGCGTAATGTATGTTGTTGATGAGTCTTCTTCTGATCTTTATGCCACATTCTTCATAAAGTCCAATATATCAAATTATTATTGTTAGACTATAGTTTTGCAAAATATTAGCATCAAGGGAAAGTGGGATAAATGTACAAAGGATGACTTTGTATTATTTCTTATAACCACATGTGAATTTATAGTAACATCAATAAATATAAAAATTAATAATAAAAGCAACAATCTCAAGCAACTGCAATCTCACATTCATCTTCATCTCATTAACCACTGTTTGTGTCTTTTCCCTTGCTCTGTTTGCACAAAAGCCTCTTGGTAGGTTTTGCACAAGCACAATTAAATGTTCTGGGATTCCCATTCTTCTCAATATTAGCCATAATTTGTTATAATCCACACAGTCAAATGCCTTTGCATAGTCAATAAAAAGCAAATAGACATTCTTCTGATATTCTTTGCTTTCAGCCAGGATCCATCCAACATCAGTAATGATATCCCTGGTGCCACAGCCTCTTCTAAAACAAACTTGAAATTCTGGCAGCTCTCTGTTTTATGTACTGTACTGTTCTGGCCCTTTAAAAATAATCTTTAGCAGTATTTTTCTTACATGTGACAGTAATATGTTCAATGATTTCCACACTCTGTTGGATCACCTTTCTTGGGAATGGGAACAAACATGGATATCTTCCAGTCAGTTGGCCAAGCGGTTGTCCTCCAAATTTCCAAGCACAGACTGATGAGCACATCCAGGGCTG
This sequence comes from Elephantulus edwardii, assembly GCF_000299155.1. Taxonomy (NCBI): domain Eukaryota; kingdom Metazoa; phylum Chordata; class Mammalia; order Macroscelidea; family Macroscelididae; genus Elephantulus; species Elephantulus edwardii. The sequence continues at coordinate 3,518,001 of NW_006400013.1, forward strand.
CATCTGTAGTTGAAGCATGACAATTGGTATCCCATCAATTCCTGGGGCCTTGTTTTTTGCCATTGCCTTCAGTGCAGCTTGAAAGTCATTCTTCATTACCATTGGCTCTTGATCATATGGTACTTCTTGAAATATTTCAGTGTTGGACAATTCTTTTTGGTACAGTGACTCATTCTGTGTATTACTTCCATATTTTGAGGTTTCCTAGATCATTCAAGATTTTGCCCATAGCATCCCTTAAATATTGCAACTCAAGGCTTAAATTTGTTTTTCGGTTCTTTCAGTTTGAGCAATGCTGAATGAGTTCTTCCCTTTTTATGTCGAAATCTAGGTCTCTGCACATTCTGTAATAGTAGTTTGCTTTATCTTCCCAAGATGCCTTTTGAAATCTTCTATTCAGCTCTTTTATTTCAGCATCTCTTCCCTTTGTTTTGGCTTCTAGACACTCTAGTGCAATTTTCAGAATTTCTTCTGACATCCATTTTGGTTTTTTCTTCTCCTCTGTCTTTTTAGTGACCTTTTGCTCTCTTCATGGATAATATCCTTAATGTGATCCCACAAGTCATGTGGTCTTCGATGATTGCTATTCAATACTTCAAATTTGTTTTTTTCTTTCAAACCTATTTTTAAGATGATTTTTAAATTCAGGTGGGACAGACCCAAGATCACATTTTGGTTCTTATGAACTGGTTTTCATTTTCTTCAGCATCAATTTTAACTTGCAAATGAGTAACTGATGGTCTGCTCCATCATTAACACCTGGCATGGTTTTGACTGATGATATTGAGTTTCGACAGCGATTCCTTCTACAGATGTAGTCAATCTGATTCCTACGCGGTCTATGTGTAAAGTTGCCATTTGTGGGGTATTTTTTAAAGATATTTGTTGTTGTTGTTTGTTGTTATGTGCCATCGAGTCGCTTGCGACTCATAGCGACCCTATGTACAACAGCCCTAAACTCCGCTCTGTCCTGTGCCAATCGCACTGTCTCTGACACTCCCATCCCAATTATCCCAGTCACTGAATCAATCCACCTCATAGAGGGCCTTCCTCTCCTGCGCTGTCCCTCCACCCTCCCAAGCATGATGTCCTTCGCCAAGGACCGGTCTCTCCTCACAACATGTCCAAAGTATGTTAGACGGAGCTTCAGAATCCTTGCCTCCAAGGAGCCACCCAGTTTAACCCTTTCCAGGTCAAATCTGTTTGTTTTCCTAGCTGTCCATGGTATTCTCAATACTCTTCTCCAGCACCACAGCTCAAAGGCATCAATTCTCCTTCTATCCTCCTTGGTCATTGTCCAACTCTCTAATGCATAACAACTAATTGCGAAGACCATGGCCTGTATCAGATGCACCTTAGTCTCCAGAGAGACACCATTGCTCTTCAGTACTTTGGGAGGTCCCTAACAGCAGACTTTCCCATGGCAATGCGCCTTTTAATTTCCTGGCTGCTGGTGCCAAGACTGTTGACTATGGAGCCAAGCAAACTAAAGCTGTGTACAATCTCAATCTCCTCACCATCCATCCTGATGCTGCCAATTGGTCCAGTGGTGAGAATCTTTGTCTTCCGACATTGAGCCTCAATCCATATTGTAGGCTGCAGTCCTTGACACTCTGCAGCAGGAGCTTCAGGTCCTCTTCAGTTTCAGCAAGCAGGGTTGTGTCATCTGCGTAACACAGATTGTTGATAAATCATCCACCAATCTTGACCCCACATTTCTCCTTATAGAGCCCAGCCTCCCGGATAATCTGTTCTGCATATAGGTTGAAAAGGTATGGAGATAGGATGCATCCCTGGCGTACGCCCTTCCCAATTTTGAACCATGCAGTGTTCCCTTGCTCTGTTCTGACGACTGCCTCCTGGTCCAAGTATAGGTTTCGCATTAGCATGATCAAGTGTTCTGGGATTCCCATTCTAATATCTAAAAGATATTTAGGGCTACAAAATTTGATCATTCTATTTCCAGCCTCGTTTGAGGACTGAGGTGCATCTGATTCAAGCCATGGTCTTTTCAGTCACTTGCTCTGTATCTGAGAGCTGGACAATGAATCAGGATGACAGAAGAACCGATGCCTTTGAACTCTGGTGTTTGAGAAGAGTACTGAACATTTCATGGAATGCCAAGAAAATAAACAGATATATATGTCTTGGAGAAAGTGCAGCCAGAGTGCTCCTTGGAGGCAAAGATGATGAAGCTTTGTCTTACATATTTCGGGCATGTTGCTAAGAGAGGCTATTCCTTACAGAAGAACATCTTCTTTGGAAAGATGGAGGGATGGCAAAGGAGAGGAAGATCCTTAACCAGGTGGGTTGATAGAGTGACTGCAGCAATGTGCTCAAGTATGTCAGAGATTGTGAGGATGGCAGAGGATTGGACAGGCTTCCGATCTGCTGTTCATTGGGTCGCTATGAGTTGTACTGAACTCAATAGCACCTAACAACAATTTATCTGGTCACTTCTTTTTCTAAGCAACCAAATCAAGTATCAGTTTATGTCCTACCCTTGACCTTGAGAAGGTTCGGCAGAATGTCTGCTTCTTCGTTCCTCGGACTCTCAACTCTTCCTTGGAACCTCGTCTCGTCCTTGGATCCTTGCCTCTTCCTGGGATTCTCGTCTCTCATTACCAGGTTTTTGGCCAAGATGACACTGGGTCAATTCAAACTGCCAACCTTCACATTAAATTTTTGTCACTAGCCTACACTCTACCTTTGAGATAAAGGCATACACCCACAGATCAGTCTACGGGGCTTCAACTTCACATGCCCAAACCCTTGGTTCTTGCTGCCCCCACAAACCTGATCTTCCAGAATTCCCCATCTCCAAAAAATGCAACATCCCCATCTGGTTACTCAGTCAGGAACTTGTGTGTCATTTTTCATTGCCTTCCTTCCCTCATCCCCTTCTCATTCAGCTCTTGACAACAGGTTCATTCACTCCTGTCTCCATAATTGCTATGCTTATTCTCCATCTCTACCACCTTGTCCAGTCTACCACATTCTCTTGCTCAGATTACCACAGTCTCCTAACAGTTCCTCACCTCCTTTCCTGTCATCTTCCAGTCTATTCACCTCAAAGCAGTCAGCATAATACCTTCAAGTATTTTTAAAATGCACTGTGCGTGGTTTCTGCACTTTCAATCCCCATTGGCTTCCTACTGCCTTTGTGATGAAATTCAAATCCTCACCATGTGTAGGAGACCCACCGCATCCCTGCAAGGAGAGTCAAGGCTTTCTTCCACCAACTGTATCCCTGGCTCCTTCGTGAGCCCACCCTGGCTTCTCATCCCTGACATCACTTTACATGCTACCTCCTCAGCCTTCCAGAGGCCTCTCAGGAGTGCTGCTGTGCCCGGGCGGCTCCTTCATAGCAACTGTCACTTCCGGATTAGCTGGCTGTTTCCTTGTTCACTGTCCCCACATCTATTAAATGGAACACTCCATGAAGGTATAAGAGCCTGGCCCAAAGCAGTAACTCAATGAACTGTGTTTTGAAGCATGATCTTTACATTTGCAATGTAGGTGGAAGATGTGGTTTATAGGTATAGATTAACTCTGAAGCAAATGTATATGGCATAACTTCTGCAAAAGTGGATTGCCTAGTCCTTGAATTCTGGAGTTTAGAACAATTGGCATCTGTTTCTTTGACTTTTTAAGAGCCTAGAGAATTCAAATGTCACTATCTCAAGGCAAAAATGGAGCCTATGAACAAAGAGAAGGGGGAAAGCTATGAAAGGTTCAAGCAAGAAGGTCAAGCTGTAGAATGTTCTAGAAAGACACTGCCTAAAAGCCAGCAATATGCAACAATGGGCTTGAACATGGCCATGACTGTGAGTATGGTGCCACTCTGAGCAGGGTTTGTACACAGGGTCCTATTATCTATAGGGTCACTATGAGTTGGAACCAATCAACTCAAGAGCATCCACTAACACTTAACAACGAGCTAGCAAATCAGAGTGTACTGATTTCTCCTTCTTACTGATTGTTGATCTTGACCAATGCGCACGTGTGCTCCATGCCTCTGAGGCTGGGTAAGGTGGGCTCTAACGCTCTTAAGACTCTCTAAGTTTCCAAGCAGCCACTTGTATATGGTGGAACCACAAGTGGGCACAAGTCATTTACAGGGTTAAACCCAACATGAAGGAGGAGATGGGAATTTAGGGCTCAATTCACCCATGTCCTTGAACAAAGCTAGGTATCTGGGAGGAAAAGGGTATAAGGACTCCCCTATTAACATCTCCACAGTTCAGTAACCTACTTCACACGGTCCAGCTTCTGCCTCACTAGCAAACTCCTGAGTCAGGATCCAGGAAAGAATGGCTTTTAGAGATGGCAAAAGATTTGTGAGGAGCCCTACCCCTTGGCTCACAGGGCAGGAAATGCCTGGCGGAAGATGGGGGGGCGGTAAGAAAACACTAGAGTTGAGAATGAGCGAGAGGTAGCATTGCCTGGGGTGTGGGGTTCCGGTCCCAACCAGAACATTATTTTAAACCAACAGGAAGAACAAAAGTAGTGGTTCCCACCAACTTCTCAGCCCCAGGAAACTGGAAATGGCTAGGTATTCCTTCCTGATGCTCAGTGAATGGCCGTAGAGGCATCCTTCCCCTCCTCCATCCCAAAGAGAGGACAGGACCTGTGTGTGGCTTTGCACCTTCATCCCATCACTGTCTCCGTTCTCAAGACTTGTCTTCTCTGACGTCAGAAGGAAGAAAACCTGGGAGAGAGGGAATTGACTCTTTTTTCCCATCTGCCTCCCCTGGCCAAAATCTCCAATAAGATTCTCTTCAACCTCTCAGACTGGGAATTGCACCCAAATGGAGTATGGGAGTGTGGAAGAAAAAGGAAAGAGGGAGGTAGGGGGTGGGTAGGTGAGGAAGAGGAGGTTATTAGTTAATTGAAGGTCCACAGGGGTGGAGAGAAGGTGGAGGGGGAAATCTAGAAAAGTCCAGGCTTTGGGGAAGTTAAAAAGTGGGCTGAGCTGACTGGGAGGGAGGGAGGGATGGTGGGAATCAGGCAGACCAGGAGTCAGAGCCTGCAGTCTGCCAAGGACCAGTCCTGGCCCTGGGCTCTGTGCCTGTTCTCTGATCTGCCGCATTGTTCAACCATTTCCTTCTCTGGAAGCAGTAAGGGAGTGGAGGGGCCCGGGGATTGCGTGGCCAGGAGTAAATGGAGCAGGGTGAAGCTTCCACTGGGGGAGGGAGTCTAGGGTCCATTCCCATGACTGGCTGCCCTTCCGCCTGCCCTAGGACTGCGTGGGAAAAAGTCTCGGAAATGCCTGGGACTCCGTGTGTGTTGTGTTTTCATTTGTGTCTGACAGCCTTGCTTGGCTTGAGTCACAGGACAAAGCCCTTTGAGGAACAGTCGCCAGTGTATGTTCCCATTGGGCTCTGCCTTGGGAGAGACGTCAGAACCGCCTCAGTTCTGAGAGGGAAGGACACTCGGGGCCTTAGGACTAAATCCCTGGAGGGGCCTGGGCTTCTAGTGAATCAAGATTAACTGACTTTCTGGATTTATGGAGACCCTTCTGGAAGCTTCAACAAGGCTCTCAGCATCCTGGCAGAACTCCATTACTAGCTGGATGTTGGTGGAAAGGGTATGGGAACCAGATTGGAGGAGAAGTCAACAATTCCCACACAATCACCCTAAACAGCATAAAACCCTCCAGATTCATACAGATCTTTATTTTTACCCCCTTGAGTTCAGGTCAGTGAGAAACTTTCATAATTATAAAGGTCAGTGGAAAATGTTTTCATCATTGCTCATACTTATTAGCCTATTTTACACACACACACACACACACACACACACACACACACACTCAT
>NW_006400013.1:3523919-3526692 GCF_000299155.1 Elephantulus edwardii
TAAAGGTCAGTGGAAAATGTTTTCATCATTGCTCAGACACAGCAGACACACACACACACACACACACACACACACACACACACACACGCACTCATTCACCCATCTGCACTTTCTCAGCGATCTACTATCACCTTTTCAACACACACACACACACACGCACACACATACAGAGCAGACATATTGTTTTCATTTCTTTTACAATACTGCTTCCCAGATTTGTAGAGACCAGATGGTCTGCTAATGCTCGGATTTGGCTGTTTCATCACTGATCCACTTCAGTGCGAGAGATCTCAGAATCAAGGAGATTCAAAATGCCAAGAGGTTATGTGAAGGCCGAGGGCGGGGCTGTTATGCAAGAAGCCTTCGATCAGCAATGCCAAACCAGCACTGTATTTGGAGGGACATGATGCTCGGAAAGGTGGGCAGTGAGCAAAAGAAAGGATGACCTTGACATTGAGGAGCTGCAGCTGACGGAGCACACAGCTTGGGAGCTGCAGTGCCTTTAAGCAACTGTGTTCTAGATTTCCTGGGAAAGAAAGAACACTGACCCAGGAGTTTGAAATCCAGTACACCCAGTGGAAGGACAGCAGACCTGAGGTGATCCTGCACAACAATGAGATGCCTAAGAGGGTCTACCAGAAGCTGTGCACGGGCAAGCTGTGCATTGTCCTGAAGATAATGGTTGGATTTGTCCTTTTCTGGGCCATCTTCTGCCTGGGCGACCTCATCAGCATCTACTTGATCAAGTACAAGCACCAATAGATGCTTGCGGGGCCAATGGCACACAGTGGGCAGTGTCTGGGAGGGACACTTCTCTGTCCAAAGCCCTCCCCCATGTACCTCTCATCATATATTTAGGCACCAGGCACATAGGATATTGAACAGATGTCATGGGCCCCACAGAAGGACACAAAGGCCTTGGGTATACAGTGGAAAGAGACCCTTGAAGAATGTTAAACAAAAAATGGATTTCTATGGTTGAAGTAAAAAAAAGAAAGGAAGACCTTCTACCAGGTGGACTGTCAATGGTGACTGCCTCAGTGGGCTCGAGTGTGTCAGGAAGCGTGAGGGCGGCACAGGACAGGGTTCAGATCTGCTGTTCATAGGGTCTCTATGAATTGTATCGGACTCAATGGCACCTAATAATAACATGCTTGAGAAATTTTTTGAGCCTGAATTTAGAATTGAAGAATTTCACTCACACACACACACACACACACACACTTTCTGCATTTTGTGGAACAATCTGAAAGATGTGGCTGACTCTGATCCTGTATTTGCTGATGACGTGGCTGACAGGACTAAGAAATGATGATCCCTTTCAGCAAAACGGAGGAGTCCTGGTGGTACAGTGGGTTAAGCATTGGCGTTGCAATCCTCCAGTGACTCTGCAGCAGACAAGAGGACGAATCAGCTCCCCCAAAGATCTACAGCCTTGGGAACCGTGTGGGCTGTTCCGCTCTGTCCTGCAGGGTCTCTGTGAGTTGGAACTGACTTGGTGGTTGTGGATTTGGTTTTCTAAACAGCAAGGGCTGTCATCTTGCCACTGTCCCCACCACTCTCCACTGTCCTCAACATCGAGCTTGAGCTGCAGTCGCTGTTGCTCATCAAACGTGCATGGTTATTAAGTAGTGTTCTATACCCCGTCTGTTAAAGCGTGGGCACAAGAGCGAGCCAGGTGCTCGCAGAGCCCCAAATCACACCTTTCATTTTCTTGGAGCCATTCTCAGTAAGGCATAAAGAAGGAATCCAAATGTCTTGCAGCAATCCTCAGCTCATGTTCTGTAGCAATCTCAGCCCCAAAGAGCCAAAGATGCCGTCATAAGGTCATAACCCCTGAGCCTGTATATTCTTGCATACAGAGACTATGTTGTGTGCACACAGACAGACAGGGAGGTCATCTGAAGGAGCTAACGCCAACTGGACATTGAGGTCACCTCTAGAGAGACAGACAGTAGATCAGAAATTACAATGATGGTCCAAGGCCTGTCCATAAAACTTCAATTTTTTTACAAGGAGATTGTAATCATGTATAATTTACATAATTAAAACTAATAACAGGCATAAATGCCTTACCTTGGAACCTATTAGTCTGAACCCAGTTCACCTCTCTGGTTTAGCATACATTACTCCCTTCTGGGACTTCGTCATCTCACCACTCCCTGAACATGCCCCATCTTGGCCTCCTTGCGATTCTCTCTCCTCCTCCTGCCCAGAATGCCTCTCCCCTCCTCCATCAAACCAAATCCAGCCCATTTCAACAATAACACATATATTAAATATATCTATGTATTTTTCATATATCCCAACATGATTTTTAATAATTTTTTTTATCTATATTTTAAATTTATTATTAATTTCAATGAAAATTTACAGAGATTTTTTATTTCCATTCATTCTTTGTTGCACGTTTCTCCCCTCCCAACCCTCCCCCCAGCAGTACACTCCCCTCTTGGAAAAGTAAAATTCTTTCATTGTTTTATAATCCCTCCCCTCCCCAGATCCACTCCACTATGCAGCCTTCACTCTGGACTCCCATCATGACAAAATACCTAATCACGTATCCCTTTTAAACAGTTTTCTCACTCAGCTGTTTCAATGCAGTATACATTACTTAACCCATCTTTCTCAGTCTCCTCCCAACCCCGAAGTCAGTCTTGTTTTGCAACAGTAGCACCATGCAGTATTTGTCCTTTTGTGACTGAGATACTTCATTCAGCATAATGTCTTCCAGGGTCACCCATTTTGAATAATATTGCATGAGTTCCTTGTT
>NW_006400013.1:3527632-3568760 GCF_000299155.1 Elephantulus edwardii
TGCTGCAGAAGGCCAAGGACTATAGTCTTCAATATGGATTGAAGCTCAACATCAAGAAGACAAAGATTCTCACCACCAGGCCAATTGGCAGCACCATGACAGATGAAGAAGAGACTGTGGTTGTCAACTATTACAGCTTGCTTAGCTCCACAATCAACACTAGCAGTAAGGAAATCAAAATATGAATTGCATTGGGAAAATGTGCTGTCATGGACCTCTCCAGAGTGCTGAAGAGCAATTATGTCAGTCTGGATACAAAGGTACACCTAATCCAGGTCAGGGTCTTCTCAGTTACTTGTTATGTGTCAGAGAGTTGGACAATAACTAAGGATGACAGAAGAAGAAAAGATGCCTTTGAGTTGTGGTGCTGGAGAAATGGTACAATCACTATGGCGGGAGGCCTGGTGCTTTCTTAAAAAGTTGGAAATAGAAGTAACATTTGACCCAGAAATTCCACTGCTGGGAATATACCCTAAAGAAACCAGAGCCACAACTCAGATGTCTACATACCCATGTTTATTGCTGCATTATTCCCAATAACAAAGAGATGGAAGCAACCCAAGGGTCTATCAATAAATGAAAAGATAGAAAAACTATGGTACATCCATACAATGGAATAAAGCACTGAAAAACAATGAAATAGTAAAAAATTACACAATATGGGGGAGCCTTGAGGACATTATGCTAAGTGAACTATCTCAGTCACAAAAGGACAAATACTGCATAACACCGCTGTTATAAAATAGTACAGACACGGGGGGGTTAGGGAGGTAATGGGGAAAGAGTGGCTAGATAATGAACACTGCAGGGAGCTCTGGTGGCCTAGTGGCAAGAAGCTGTATTGTGATCCCAGAGGTGCACAGTTAGAATCCACCAGATGCTCTGCCGGGGAAGGAGGGACAATCTCCTCCTGTACCAGTCAGATCTGATTTGACGGTACACTCACACACAAATAATGATAATGAACACTGTATTAGAACAGATGAGGGGAAGAAATATCCAAAAGGAACATAAGATTATGCAATCATTATATGCATGCGAACAATCTGGAACAAGCGGCTCATTGCAGGGTGGGCTGGGGAAGGGAGAGAGAAAATGTGCAACTATGAGTAAAAGAAAAAAAATCATTAAGTAAAGGTGGATCAGCATACTTGTGAGTATACAGAAGTTGTAAACAATTTAAAAGGTTGTTAAAATTTTATTAAGATCTTTATAGAATATTATATTTCATCAATCTTAAGACATCATAAGTTATAAAACATTATTTTATGACATTAAAAAAGTAAAAATGTTACCAATCCTATCATCAATTACTATGATAAATGTCTGCACCAAAAGATATAAAATACAACACATATATATGAGGATGTATAAGTTGGAACAGAAATTTAAAAACATTAACTCTGAAAAAAACACAAAAAACAAACAAACAAAAAACATTAGCTCTGGTTATTAAATATATTTGGAAGCATAAAAAAAAATATCAAAAAACATGATGCACTGGGAAAATCTGCTGTGAAGGACCTCTCCAAAGTGCCAAAAAGCAACAGTGTCAGTTTAAAGACTAAAGTGCACGTGATCAAGACATGGTATCTGCAATTGCTTCCTATGCATCTGAAAGGTGGACCACAAATAAGGATGACATAACTATTAGTGCCTATGAATCATGGCATTGGAGAAGAGTGCTGAATATCCTACGAACTGCCAAAATAACAAACAGATGTGTCTTGGAGGAAGTCAGCCAGGGAAGTACATCCTTAAAGTCAAGGATGGTGAAAATTCATTTCATATACTTTGGACTTGTTGTCAGGAGAGGCTGGTGCTTGGCAAAAGACAGCAAGCTGGGAAAGACAGAGGTGCAGCAACAGAGAGGAAGACCTTTAGCAGCCCGCACTGACTCAGTGAGCGAACAACGGGTTCAAGCATGCAGGGAACGAATGAGGATGGCACAGGTTCGGGCAAGTTCCAGATCTGTTGTTCACAGGCTCCCCACGAGCTGTCGTCAACTTGACAGCACCTAACAACTACAGCAGACAGTGTTGAGAAACCTTATTCACCTGAATGAGCACAAGGAAATGGAGGTTGTTCTAGCAGAGTTAAGAGACCACAGAATGATCGAGCAGATGACAACTGAACTGCCTCCACCTTCAGACTTATTGAAAGTAAAATGTCAGGAAACCTGTCTTTCTTGCTCTTTGGTCATCTCGGCAATTGCTTTTGGTTGTGGGTCGTTCCACATCTAAATCAGGAAGATGATGACCGCAATGAAACACAAGTTTTTGGAGTCCGTCAGCAGCAAGAACCAGCTCAACAACAAGTCAGTCACTGCTATCGAGTCAGAACTGACTCACAGCTGACCCTCCAGCAGGTCTCCAAAGCCATAAATCACACAGGAAATCTCCCCTCGCTCTGCAGAGTCACTGGTGGATTCAAAGCACCAGAGAGGCGCAGCTCAACTCCCTACAGACCCCACCACCTCAATTACAAATACTCATTATATACACACTCATTCTGGAAAGGAGAAAACACGAGCTGGGGTACAAGCAGACTCTGAGGATGCTCTGGCTAAATAAATCATTATCACCCACAACTGCTGACCCTAACAAAATCCAAAATAGAGTGCTTACATTTATGGCCCAACCAAACTGGTATGCGTCACCAGTAAGAAGAGCAAATTGGGCAGGGTATGGAGAAAATAGCTCTGGTGGCCTAGTCAGTAAGCAGTTGTGCTGCCAACCCAAATGCCAGCAGTTCAAAAGCGCCCGCTGTTCTTCAGGAGAAAGATGGGCCTCTGAAAAATCTGCTGAAGGATCAGCTAGAAGTCAGTTCCGACTCAAGGGCATAGCTGGGTTCATACACTGACTGTCATTGGTCCAGGTGGTTCTTAAATCATTAGAAGCGCACCAGAACACCTGGTGAAAAAAACACATAATGCAATTATTTCAAAGCAACATCATCATCATTCAGGAGACTACCCAATTGTCCATCTTTCACCTGAATGTATATACATATAAATAAGCCTTTGACTTGCAAAAGCATTGATTATCCAGTTGTTTTGAGTCCTGTATTTTTCCAATATTGAAATAATTACTTTAAAAAAAGAAAAAAGAAATAATTACTTTAAAGTAATCCATTTTGGAGATTCTCAGAGATTTTTATGTAAATGAGCAACAAACCAAAGTAAGATTTAGAGTAGGCAAGTCCATTCTAGGGAAGGGGCCAAATTTTTAGGAGGTGTTAATGCCCAGAACGCTTAATCCTGCTCATGCAAACAGGCTAAATTGTGTTGTCATTATGGAACCGGTTGCTTTCAAAGAGGCTCTGACTCATGACAGTCCTTGAGTGTCAGAGAATACCTATTTAATGCACACTTTTCAATGGCTGATTTTTTTGGAATTAGGTAACTGGAGATTCCCCCCACCCCCCACCCCAGGTACTTCTGGGTGGACTTGAACCTCTAACCTTTTGGTTTGTAGCCAAGCACATGAATAATTTTCACCACCCAAAAGACTGCTTAATAAAAAGCAATCTCAAAGCCTTCGTTGCTTAAAACAAAGACTCTTTTTCCTCTCCTCATTCACTTGCCATGTCCATCCATCTCAGCTGAGTTGAGGGCTCTGATTCACGCCATCCAGGGACCCAGGCTTCACCATCTGGAATGTCACTAGTCACCATGGCAGAGAACACATGGTAACAAAAATCAAACTCTCAAGGTGAACCTATTGCCCTTTCTCTTCAGAGCAAAGAAGAGAAAAAGCAAAAACACATTGAAACAATCTAAAGAACTAATGGGCCAAACAAATATTGATCTTCAAGATTACGAGACCAGAAGAACTAAGTGGTGCCCAGCTCCCACTACCGACCACTCTGAAAGGGGTCAAAGGAAAAGGTCTTAGATAGCGTGGGCAGAAAAGAGAGAACAAAACCAAAACACATCAAGGACAACTTACTGACTGTACAAACACTGGTGGAATCCTTGAGTCTAGGGTCCTTAGTCGCCATTCCAGCCTGAACAAAATTCACCATCATCTCTAAGGTGAAAAGTCAAACTGGGGAGGCACTCACTCCTTAGAATCATCAACCAGATTTGATAAAAAGGGCAACATCTGCCCAACGATAGAGCTTAGAAGGCAAGAAGGGGAAGGACAAAAGGATTAATGGAAACAAGAATCACAGGGAAGAAGTGGGAAGAGTGTTGTTGCATAGTGGATGTCATCAGACTGTATGAACAGTTACAGGGAAACCAATCTGCTTTGTAAATCTTAAATGAATCACAGTATTTAAATGTTGTGTCCTGATGAGTTGGAACTAATCCACAGCTGATCCTCTAGCAGATTTTCAGAGGCAGTAAATCACACAGGAGGAGACTGCCCATCTTTCCTCTGCAGAGCAGCTGCTTTGAACCATGTATCTTTGTGTTGAGAGCACAATTCCTTACCACTAAGTCACCAAAGTAGTTAAAAAAAAGTCAGACACTGGTTTTAATGTATCTTCCTAGAAGAGACACACTTTCACTCTCATCTCAATAGACCAGTCATATAAACAGACCTAACTTCTGGAAGAGGGGAAAGTCCTTGGAAGAGATAGAACCAGGGCAACAGCTCAGCAGTTTTAATGCTTGGATTTTTCTTTTGCAAAGTGGGTGACACAGGATTGTCAAAATGAGGGGAGGAGAGACATTCTGAAATCCTAACTAGTCATTATTGAAGATGGGGTTATGGAAGTGTATTTCCTTCTAACCAACCACACACACTTACTCCTCCAAGTCTTACAGAGTCTCAGGACACACTCTGGAAAGCACTCTTTTGTGAAGCCTTCTCTGAACTCTTTGACTTCCAGGGACCTCTCTCTGGTATCCCTGCTACAGTCTCTATTTGGATGCTATTGAGTTACCTTTAAATATATGTATGTACCACATTTTCCTGAAGTTCCTGGTCAGTGCAAATGGTTAATGCTGTTGGCTGCTCTCCAAAAGGTTATAGGTTTGAATCCAGAGGCACCAAGAAGATAGCCCTGCTGTGCAATATCTGAAAAAGCTGCAATTAGCAATCCTATGAAGCCCAGTCTGATTCTGGTATGTGTAGGGTTCTCATGAATTGGAATCAACTCAAAAGCAACTGACATGGGATGTTGTTTTTGGATTTCTGTTGTCCAAACAATCTGGCTTGGATATGGATTTTGTTATCATATTTTGACAACAAGCTGTAGATGCTTTGAGGATAGGAACCACATCTTCAAGTTTTTCACGTCCCCAGCACTACTAAGACAGGTATTCGGAAGGTATTTTAATTCTGTTTATGACTGAACTAGGTACTTGTCTCCGTGTGCTTCAATATCTTTGTCTATAGCTTGTCCTTACAGCTACCTTTTCTAGGGGTGAGGATCAATTGAGATAATAGAAGTAAAGGCTTCATCCACCTTTCCTTCAGACATAAGCAGTTTCTTAATACTCCACTCTGAAAAACTAGAAAGCCCAGCTACACGAGAGAAAGTGCCAGCGGTTCAGTGCTAAGGATTATGCTGCCAATACAAAGGCAGGCAGCTCAAATCCACCAGATAGATGCTCCAAGAGAGAAAGATAGGCAATCTCTTCTAGAGATTTACAGCCTCTGAGAATCCGCTGGAGGGTTTGCTGTGAGTCACTTCTCACATAATAGCTATCTGGAATAAGAAGCAACCCTGGTGACACAGTGATTTAAGTAGCTGGCTTCTAAATGAAAGGTGGCGGTTTGGACCAGCTCTGTGGGGGAAAAGACCTGATGGTCAGCTCTTAGGAAGATTACAGCCTAGAAAACCCTCTGGGGTAGTTGCACTCTGTCATAAGGGGTCCTTATGAGCCAAAAGTCAATTTGATGGCTTCCAACAACCTAACATGGAAAAGCCACTGAAAGTTCTAGAAAAAGTTTGTGGAATGCAGGTTTTTAATTGATCAACTGAACATCAGTGACTGCGGGGTGGTGCTGAGGAACTGGAGGGCATGGGGCATGGGAGACAGTGTAGGAAAAGCTCCAGAGGAAGTTCAGGTAGAAAATGACACCCATGAGCCACAGATGAAGCCATGGAGCCTCACTGGGGAGGTATGGTGCAGAACAGGCCCTATACTGCTGTACCCTCAAAAACTGACCGCTGCTGACTCTCAGGACAGCCAGGACGGGGTTCAAGATTGAGATCTGCAACTCTAGCTAGAGGTGATGGCAAGCCTGCCAGGGGTGACAGCAATCCCCGAATTCCTCCTCCCCAGCCCCAACCCCATCATTTTCTACATCCCGACCCTGCCCCCTGGTGGATTTTTGAGGCACTGCAAATACTGTGCTACCAGAGGGACAGAGCTGGGGTGGGAGTGATGTGGGGGAGCTGTCATCTTTATGGTAAGAGCTCTGGGTGTAATCAGGTCCCGCTGCTGTGGTGCTAGCCAAAAAGGCTTCGCGTTAATGGTGGTTCGAATCCACCAACAATAGAAGGATGGGAGGACTCCTACCATTAAGAGTTACAGCCTCGAGGACCTGGAGCACCGGAGCGCTGGGAGTAACTCAAAGGCAGTGTATAACCTCTACGGGGGAGTCCCTGGTGGTGCAAATAACTAAAGCCTCAACTATTAAATGAAAGGTTGAAAGTGCTTCAACAGGAAGGCCTGGTGATCTGTTTTTGAAACGTCACAGCCTTAAAGGCAGATGGAGCAGTTCTACTCCATACACATGGGGTTTCTCCATAGGCATCAACTGGAAGGTAATGAACAACAACGCTAATCTTTAAAGAAACAGAGTGCCAGGCCTTTCTTCTGTGGTGCCACCAGCCTTTGATTAGCAAGGTAAACATTAATGCCACCCATGGAGCTGTTGTTGTTGTTAGATGTCCAGTCAAGTATGACCCAAAGCAATCCTATGAACAACAGATCTGAACCTTGTCCCATCCTGTGCCATCCTCACAATCTCTGACACAATCAAGACAATTCCTGGAGACACTGTGTCAATCTACCTTGAGAGTTGAGGGTCTTCCTCTCCTTCACCATGCCTCCACTTTTCCAAGCATGATGTCCCTCTCCAAGGAACAGCCTCTCCTAGCAACATGCCCAAAGTAGGTGAGACAACTTTACCATTTACGCCTCCAAGGAACAGTCTGGCTGAACTTTCTCCCAGACATATCTATCTGTTCTTTTGGCAGTTCATGGGATATTTTCCAACAGCACAACTTAGCAGCATCAATTCTGTCATCCTTATTCATTATCCAACTCTCAGATGTATAGCAGGTAACTAGAGAGACCTTGGCTTGAACCAGGTCACATCATTGCTCTTCAGGACTTTGGAGACCTGCTAGCAGACTTTCTCAATACTCTTTGTCTCATGATTTCCTGGCTGCTGGTACCAAGGGAATGTGGATCCAAGTTAGATGAGATTTTTCACAATTTCAATCTTTTCATTTATCATGATGTTGACAGTGACTGCAGCAATGGGCTCGAGCGAGTCAGAGATTGCGAGGATGGCACAGGATAGGGCAGGGTTCAGATCTGTTGTTCATAGGGTCACTATGAGTGGTACTCGACAGAACTTAACAACTACAATCATGATGTTGCCTATTGTTGGACTGAAAGATGAGCTGTAGGGGGGAGTTTTGCTCTGTGTCTGAGGGTGACTAAGGGTCATGCTCTGAGGGGTCCCATTAACCTGGCTCTTTTAATATTTTTCAGCTTTGATCCCTACTTTTTGCCCACTCTCTCCAGGACCTTCCACTGTGATCCCTTCCAAAGTGGTCAGTGGTGACAACTGGGCACCCTGGTGCCTCTGGTCTCAGGGCTGTGAGACTGAGGTTCAGAGGGACCCTAGTTCCTAAAATCTCTGCATCGCTGCTTCTCTTCCCCTTTGTTTCAGACAGAAAGAGACCAAGACTTGCACCTTAGAAGACTGCTTGTTAGCTTTTAAGATCCTGGTTGCTAATCATCAAGGTAGAATGCAGAACAGTCTTTGTGAACTATTCTGTCAATCGCCCTTTGTGTACCCCAAGTCTAAGGTCCTGAGGCCCAGGGACCAGCAATTCATTCCCTCAGGTGTTTGGCTGTGATCAAGAGGTTTGTATCACTTTGCCCCGTGTAGGCTCTGCTACATACAATAGGATATTTGGAACATATACTAATATCAGTGTTTAAATATCTGGGTCACTTGCCCATATCTGTTCATCTTGGCTGTCTGCCTACACTTGTAGATTATTGTTGTTATGTGCCACTGAGCTGCCTAAAACTCTTAGTGACTCTATGCACAATAACTCTGAACCTTGCTCTATCCTGAGCCAATCTCATTGTTTTAGACACACCTACCAGGTATTCTGGGATTCCCATTCTTACCAAGGTTAGTCACAATACTCTCTGCTTTCAGCCAAGATCCACCTGACATTGGCAATAACGTCTCTAGTACCACGGCCTCTTCTAAACCCAGCTTGTATTTCTGGTATCTCTCTGTCAATATGCTGTTCCAGTTGTTTCTGGATGATCTTCAGCAGGATTTTGCTTGCATGGGATATTAGTAATACTGCTTGATAATTTCCACACTGTGTCACGTCACCTTGTTTTGGAATTAAATAAACATGGATCTCTTCCAGTCAGTTGGCCAGGCAGTTGTCCTCCAGATTTCTTAGCACAACCTGGGAGCATGTCCAGGATATTTGTTTATTGAAATATATCAGCTGGTGTTCCATAAATTCCTGGGGCCTTGTTTTTTCCAATTCATCTACACTTGTAGATTAACGTTTATTATTGCTAATAATGCAGGACCCAGTAGGTAATAGTGTTGGCCTTTGTGAACTGTATTTCTTGTGCACCTCTTGCCTTCCAGTCCTTGGGTGACACTGTGCTGATCCATATCCTTAGTGCCTTTCCTGTCAACCATCTGAACATGTGTCTGTTACCTTTTAAGGGAGCACTGGTGGCCTCATGGGTAAGGAGATGGGCTGCCCACCCAAAGGCTGGCAGTTCAAGGCCACCAGCAGCTTTGCAGGAGAAAGATGGACAATCTCCTCCTGTGAGACTGACAGCCTCTAAAACCCTACAGAAGGGTCAGCTATGAGTTGGTTCTGATTCCACAGCAATGGGTTAGTTATCTATTCCCTGTTTTCCTCTATCTTCTACCATCCCTGGTAGCCAACCATCCAAGAATGTTTATTTCTGAGTGTAAACCTTTGCTTAACTTTTTATAACAATATAGTTACAACAGGTAAGAAATAAATGAAAAAATACTTTAAAAAAGAAGTGTCTTTTTGGTCTGGGGGAGTTCTGAGGAAAGCCTCCTTAGTTCTTTGCAATGGGTCACTCACTTTTATTAACATAATAATAAGACCTTATCTTGTATCCAAGGAATGAGAAGAAGGGAAAAAAATGTATGTTTTAAACTTTAACTTGGTTACTGCGAGGTTTGCTCTGAACGCCAGACTTTTTTATTTCCCCGTCTCCTTGCCTTCTTTACATGATGTGCTGGATGAAAATACCTTCTTGTGAAAAGGCATTCAGCTGGTGCAGGCAGTACGAGACGAGACCAAAGAAAACAAATTACATGAGCATCTGGGATACTTCCAGGTGTTCCCTCTTAACAACCTTTAACTCTGCTAGGAGATTTCCACAAACAATACACGTAGCACCAGCAGTCAGGAAATCAAAAGATGAGCTGCAGGTGAAGTGTGCTGTCAGGGACCTCTCTAGTACTGAAGAGCAATGATGTCAGTCTGGAGACTAAAGTGTGCCTGACATAGGCCAAGGTCTTCCCAATTACTTGCTATGTATCCAAGAGTTGGACAGTGACTAAGGATGATAGAAGGAGAATTGATGCCTTTGAGTTGCGGTGCTGGAAAAGAGTGGTAAACATATCATGCACTACCAGGAGAAAAAACAAGTCAGTCCTGGAGAGGGAGAAAACAGGCTGGTCTTTGGAGGCTAGATTTTGAAGCTCTGTCTCACATACTTTGGGCACATGGCCAGGAGGGACCAGTCCTTAGAAAGGGACATCATGCTTGGAAGGGTGGAGGGACAGCACAGGAGAGGAAGACCGCAGATGAGACGGATTGACTCAGTGACTGGAGAAATGGGATTAGGTCTGTTGGAGATGATGAGATTGTCTCAGGACAGGGAAAGGTTCAGAGCTGTTGTATATAGGGTTGCTATGATTTGTAGGTGACTCAATGGCACATAACAAGAAGATATTTCAGGTGCCTTGCGAGTGACTCCAGTGTGGCTTTCTAGAGAGCAGTCTTCTTGAAAGGGCACTTTCTGTGATGACCACATGCCTCACCTAGGGATGGCCATCTTTGAAGTCACACGTGTTGCTGAATCATGCATTCTGACCACAATCTTGATCATCTGTGCACGCTCCTCAGAACACTTAGAAGGTACTTCCGATGGCAGTCATCATGAAAGAGTGAGTGACCACACATGGGCTCCAGACCCTAATCCCTCTCACACAGAGTCATAGAGGCTCCCCTCCTCCTCTCATGAATAAACATGATGACCTTTCCCTTTTGATAGATTACCCCTTAAAGCCCAGTGACATCCTGTCCCCACTTCTAAAGTCTTTCAAAGAACCCCTTCTTCCTTTCTTAGCAAGTCATTGGCTAATGGCTGCTGCCCCTTGACTTTCCATGTTTCCCTTTGCAAAGTACTTTCTTTAGTAAACCTCTCTGCTTATGAAAGCATAGACTCTAGCGTTGTTATTCCTACATAAAGAAGAAAGAACTCACATCTAAGAAGTATACTGTAGACATTTTCTTGGCCATCACATTTAGGGGACAGTCTTGCTATAGCCTCATACAACATGTGTTCTTCTGTAACTCAGAAATTACTTCTAGCTGTTGTTACAAAAAGACATTCACTTGACACAATTCTTTCACTCAGTGTGATGTCTTCCAGACTCATGTCTGGTACGTGTGTTCTGTGAGTTTTTGTCATTCTTTAGTTTGACCTAGTATTCCATTGTGTGTATGTACATAGTTTGTTTTATCTAATCATCTGTTCCTGGACACTTTGGTTGCTTCCATCTCTTCGCTATTATAAATAACACTGCAATGAACATGGGTGCGTATATTCAAGTACTTGATGCAGCTTTAATTCTTTAGAATATTTACCTAGTTATAGGGAGCTCTGGTGATCTAGTGGCAGTCAAATCTACCAACTACAGCAATCTCCTCCCATGCAATTTGCAGTCTCTGAAAACCTGCTAGAGTCAGCTTAAGTTGGCTCCCACGCAACTCAATGAGACATAAGGCTGGGGCTGCAGGAAGTTCTGGTGGCACAGTCTGGAGGGGGTTGCTTTGCTAACCCAGAGGGAGTGCCTCTAGAGGCTTGAGTCCTTTAGTGGTTCTGCAGGGAAAAAGGTAGGCAATCTCCATTTGATTTACAGCCTCAGACCCAATGGAGAGGAGCTCTGGTAGCCTAGTGGAAAGAAGAAGCTGTGCTGCAATCCCAAAGGTGTGCAGTTCAAATCTACCAGATACTCCACTGGAGAAGGAGGGGCAATCTCCTCCTGTACCTGCTGGATCTGATTCAATGGTACACACACAAAAAAGAAATAAATTTTTAAAAAAACACACACACAAAGAAGACATTTAAATGGCCAACAAATACAGGAAGAAATGTTCAAAATTCCTAGCTCTGAGAGATGCAAATCAAAACAACTATGAGATATCATCTCACCCCAGTAAGAACAACAAATGCTGGCAAGGTTGTGGAAAAACTGGAACCCTTATTCACTGTTGGTAGGAGTGTAAAATGGTACAACCACTGTGGAAGGCTGTATGACACTTTCTCAAAAATTTGCAAATAGAAATACCATTTGACCCAGCAATTCCATTACTGGGAATATACCCCAAAGAGACCGTAACTGCCACCCAGGCAGATATATGCACACACATGTTTATTGCAGCTTTGTTCACAATAGCAAAGAGCTGGAAGCAACCTAAGTGCCCATCAACAAACAAATGGATAGAGAAGCTGTGGTATATTCACACAATGGAATACTATGCTGCACTGATAAACAAGGAACTCATGTAATATTATTCAAGTTGGGTGACCTTGGAGGACATTATGCTGAGTGAAGTATCTCAGTCACAAAAGGACAGGTGCTGCATGGTGCCACTATTGTAGAATGGGATTGACATCAGGATTGGGGTGAGACTGAGAAAAATTGGACAAATGATGTATACTGCAATGAAACAGATGAGGGAGAGAACTGTTTGAAAGCTATATATGATTGGGTATTATGGTTATGACAAGAGTCCAGAATGAAGGATGCATAGTGGAGTGTACTTGGGCCGGGGGGTGGGGTGGGGATTCCATACCAATGAAGGAATTTTTCTTTTACTTTTCAAAGAGAAGTGAGAATTGGGGGGAGGGGAATGTATGGAAATCAAAATCTCTGTAAACATTCATTAAACTTAAAAAACAAAACCAAAAAAATCCCAATGGAGGGTCAGCTATAAATTGTTTCCAACTTGAGACAATGAGTGAGTAGGATTGCTAGATCAAATGGTATTTCTATATGTGACTTTTTAAAGTATTTCTATACTTAACTGCTTTCCATAGTGATTGCACCATTTTATTGCCCCACAAATGTACCAGTAAGGAACAAGAAACTAACTTTTAAATACTTGTAGTAAGTTGAAATGCAACTTTAAAAAAAAATTTCAATGCCATTGAGTTGGAATTAACCCATAGCTGACCCTCCAGTGGGTTTTCAGAGGCTCTAAATCTGCCTGACCAAAATGGATGTCAGAAGAGATTCTGAAACCTGCACTAGAGTTCGAGAAGCCAAAACAAAAGTAAGAAAATTTGAAGTAAGAGATGGACAGAGTTCAAAGGGTAGTTGACAACTTGATTTCATCAGTGCTTCTGGCAAACCACCTTTACTAATTTACCTACGTCTAAAAGATGGTTTGAGAGCATTTTGGCTCATGAAGCATGTATTTACTTTTTACCATGAGGGGTCGCCCCACTCCATCTGCAGCCCCCGGATGGAGAGGCTCCCGCTCACAGGTCCTCCCCTCCCCAATAGTTCATTTGTTGTTGTTGTTGTGTGCTGTCTAGTGACCCTATGTACAACAGCTCTGAAGCCTGATCTATCTGGAGCCAACCTCCCTGTCTCTGATACACCTACTTCCATTACCCCAGTCACTGAGTTAATCCATCTCATCCAAGATCATCCTCTCTTGCACACTGAACCTTCACCCTCCCAACCATGATGTCCTTCTCCAGGCACTGGTTCCTCCTTGCATACCCAAAATACCTCAGAAGAAGCCTCAGAATCCTTGACTCCAAGGAGCAGCCTGGTTTCATCCTCTCGAGGCTGAAACTGTCTTTCTCCTTAGAAGTCCATGGTATAAATCCCAGAGGTACACGGTTCGAATACACCAGATTCTCTGCTGGAGGTGGGGCAATCTCCTCCTGTATCCATCAGATTTGATTTGACGGTACACACACAAAAAATAATTTAAAAAAATTAAAAATAAAAAAGAAGTCCATGGTATATATATTCAATACTCTCTCTAACACCACAGTTCAAAGGCTTCAATTCTCCTTCTATCCTTAGTCACTGTTCAGCTCTCTGATGCATAGCAAGCAATTGTAAAGACCATTGCCTGGATCAGGCACACTTTAGTCTCCAGATTGACATCATTGCTCTTCAGTATTTTGGAGAGGTCCCTGCCAGCAGATTTCCCCAATGCAATTCATCTTTTGATTTCCTGGCTGCTGGTACCAAGAGGGTTGATTGTGGAGCCATGTAAATTGAAGCTGGTAACAATTTCAATATCCTCACTACCTATCATGATCCTGCCAATTGGCCAAGTGGTGAGAATCTTTGTTTTCTTGATGTTGAACTTCAATCCATATTGAAGGCTGCAGGCCTTGACCTTCTACAGCAAATGTCTCATGTCCTCTTCAGTTTTGGTGAGCAAGATTGTGTCATCACATAATGCAGGTAGCTGTTGAGTAGAGGGCATCTCAATTTGGTCACCACTGAGTGAGACTACAACCCTGAAATGTAAACACTGGGAGCCAGTGGAGAGTAGGGGTAGGAAATGGGCCAGAGAGAAAGTCACAGTGAAAAGCAACTAGTGGGGTCACAAAGCATACTTAACAAGATTTATCAGGCACTAAAGCCTCCACTTAGGGTCACACTGAGGAGGTACCTGAGGGATAAAAGTCATGCTCCATTGATAAGGAATTCCATAGGGAATTGCGCATTCTCTGGCAGCTTGAATCTACCAGCAGTTTTGACAGAAAAAGATGGGCAATCCAGCCCCTGTGATTTGTCATTAGATGCCACCGAGTCAGGACCTGGGTTCCTCTCCACCAAGGATTGCAGCCTGAAGACTGCAGTGTGCAGGGAGCTGAAGGTGGCAAATGGGGGCTTCAAGAAAAAGACCCTCAACACGATGGATTGACACAGTGACTGTGAATATGGTGCAGACTGGACTGTTTTATTCTATTTGTATTATTTAGCTGTTTGGAGTAAAAGCCTTCTTTTTTTTTAATTTTATTATTTTGCGCGCACGTGCGTGCGTGCGTGCGTGCGTGTGTGTGGACCATCAAATCAGATCTGACTGGTACTGGAGGAGATTGCCCCTCCTTCTCCAGCAGAGCATCTGGTGGATTTGAACCACATATCTCTGGGATTGCAATGTAGCTTCTTGCCACTAGGCCACCAGAGCTCCCCTAAGTAAAAGCCTTCTTGATGAGGACCACCACTTTCCAGTCAACCAAAAGGCTGCTCTGAGCAAAATGCACAGGATCAAGTTGATTTTGAGAGTGAGCCTACAGGACACAGGAGAACTGCCCCAGAGGGATTCCAAGGCTGAAGGGCGCTCTGGGGCCTCGTTGGTAAGTAGCTGTGCTGAGAAGCCAAAGCTGAGCCTCTCTGGTTGTGTGAACCCACCAGTGGCTCTTCAGGAGAAAGACAAGCTATCTCCTCCTGTGCAATTTACAGAACAGGAAACCCGACGCAGGGCCAGTTGAGTCAGTTTGCATTTTATAGTTTCAATCTTTACAGAAGCAGACTTGTCATGTCTTTTTCCTGTAGCAGGCCCAATGGATTTGAACCACCAACCTTTTGGCTAGCTGCCAAGTGCTTAACCACTGTGACATCAGGGCTCCTCACTCTTAAATCTTCCTTTGTCTGCTACTACTCATGTGTGTAGCACCACAGCCCAGACACATAGCACCAAATTAGGAAGAGGAACTATGTGTTATATTCTCTTCAGCTCCAAACAGACTCTGGAAAAGGCAGACAAGCAACAATGTTTGCTCTAGGGAAAAACACTGATAGAATGAATTCGCCAAGGCCTATCATCCCAAGTGAGGTCCTTTCCTTTGGGTGAGAAAGGCCCAGAGCTCAGGACTTACCAGCTAATCACAACCAAACTTGGTCTTTGTTCCTCTGAGCTTCAGTTTCCCCTCTGTGAAGTAAGTGACCATTCCCCAGGACACATTCCCAGGGCAAACTGAAGGTCAGGAACAGGAATGCTCTGGCTTTGGCCTGTGGACTTTGCTCCCTCCTCCTTTATCCCTCTCCATCATGTCAAATTATCAAAAGCAACAAACTCAAGCTATCTTGACTAACAGAATTTGAAGAGGAGAGAAGGTGCCAATTTTATTTGGATCCATTGTCAACATTCTTGATACCAGTAGTCAAGAAATCAAAAGATGTGTTGCATTGGGAAAATCTGCTGTCAGGAACTTCTCCAAAGTGCTAAAGAGCAGTGATGCCAGACTAAGGTGTGCTTGATCCAAGTCAAGGTCTCTTTCATTACTTGCTATGCATCTAAGAGCTGGACAATGACTAAGGATGATGGAAGAATCTTCAGTATCTTTGAGTGGTGTTGAAGAAAAGTACTGAATATCCCAAGACTGCCAAGAGAACAATTTCTCTCAGAGAAAGTGAAACCAGAGCGCTCCCTGGAGGCAAGGATGGTGAAGCTTCATTTTACACACTTTGGCCATGTTGTTGGGAAGAACCAGTCATTGAAGAAGGAAATGATGCTGGCAAAGGAAGATCAGTAAGAGAGAGGAAGGCACAATAGCCTTATTAATGGGCTCACGTATGTTAGTGAGGATGGCCCAGACCAGGACAAGGTTCAGAGCCACTGTCCATAGCACCTATGAGCCGCAAGGCACAAAACAGGAAATACTGGTAGGCAGCAATGTGAGGGTGTGGTGGTGAACTAACAGTAAAGAGATACACTGAAGGATGGGCAGCTGTTATTAGCACAGATATAACCCAGTTTTGGTCAGACTAGGTGTCAAGTTTACCATGAAGTGATTTCTGACTTGTCTGTGCTGCAACTTCCTACAAAATGGGCATGGAGTGGACCCAGCCCCCTGTAAGCTAACACTCTGGTCCTGTTTTCCTAGAGCCATCTTGTGGGTCCATCAGTGGTACCTGACCTCACCCAGTGGCTCCTTCCTACAGGGGTTCCATCACCAAACACAACCAGAAGCCAGAGAATTGGACAGCCACACATGTTGTCCACACAAGGGCCAGGGAGCTGGGGGGCAAGGGATTATGGGACGTTTTGTTGATAGTCAACAAGGCCCAGAGGAAAGGCTGTCTCATGCCTGTTTCCTGCCAGTCCTGGAACTCACTCATGCAGTGACCTGCCTAGCTTCCCTGTCACAGGCTGGGCCCCCAGCTCTCGTGGTACTTCTTGTTCTAGAAGAAATCTTGGGGAGTGGGCCTGTTCTGGAGGAAATCCCCTCTGGAGGCCTGGTAGGGACGGGCCTGGAAGGTTAAGCTTTGCAGCTGGTAGAGGTTTGGCCCTCTCTTACTGACACCTTTGCAGGAAGTCTTCCCTCCCATCTTCCTTTCCTTCTAGCATCCTTCTTAATACTCTGAGGAGCTCTGCCTTTCTCAAGGCTATCTCATTTCTGCCAGGGGGTTGAGCCTTTACAGCACAGATTTCTCTAAGTTCAGTGTCAGACTATAGCCGAAGGAAGACCCTCTGGGGCACCTACCTCCTCAGCCATGAACCAGACTACCAGTGACCACTGGTCCATGGAGACCCCATGCATGTCAGAGCAGAACTAAGCCTCATAGATTTTCAGTTGTTTTTGTAAGTAGATTGCCAGGCCTTTCTTCCGAGGCACCTCTGGATAAACTGGCACCTCTAACCTTTTGGTTTATCATTAACTCAGTGACTCTGTTCTCCTGTCAAGGTGCCAAAACAAGTCTTGTCTCTGATAATGCTGACCAGGCAGAAATACTGAAAAGAAAAAAACAAAACAACAACAACAAAAAAAACCCAAACATCTCAGAGGTGACATGGCTTTGCCTCAGAAGATACTGAACTGGCTCCAGGCCAAGATACTGGGGGCAGCAGGGGCTCCTCAGTCCCACAAGAAGCCTTATGGGGGGGCGGGGCGGAAGATGCTGCACTTAAAATGTCAGCTTCTTTGTCATGTGGAGATGTCAGTGCTGCAGGAAGGCTATTCCAAGATGCCAACATTCTTTCTAGAAAGGAAAGAGACCTTTCACTTGCAATCAGAGATGAGGATTAAACACACTGGAAAAAGGTGGGGAGAGCAGAGTGGGGAGTCGAGAAGCAGCAACTTGACTCCAGGGTAGCTGGCATCACAGGGGAAGCCCCTCAACTTGAGGCACATTTCCTCACAAAGTCAGTCTAAAAATGACCATCCACTGTCCAGAAAGACCCCATCTAGCTGAACAATTCCCTCTGAGACGGCTTCCAGGTCGCTCCCACTCCCCTCAGGCCCAGGCCTGGCCTTGTCGGACCAAGCATGAAGGAAGCTGCCCCCTGGGAAGCCAGCCACACAGAGGCCTTTAAATTATAGAACAGCTTACTTAGCCCCTCTCAGAAAGGCTCAGTTAAATAATTCACCTCCTCAGGAAGACCCAGTGGTTCCTGACAAGTAGGTCAAGCATAGGCTCCACCCTGGGAGTGGGGGCTGCAGGGCTAAGGGGCCTCCCCACGCACAGCACTAGGCGGTGCTGCTGCCCAGGAAGGCCTCAACTGGCCTTGTCAGAGCTCCAGGCTGGTCCAGAGGAGGACATGAGACAGAAAAGGCAGGGGCAGCATCAACACCCCTCTCCTTCCAGTGCCACCAGATCCCCTTTTCTTAGCTCCAAGAGGCCTACCCACCTGCCTCTGGTAACCTCAGAGCCTGAGGCTGGCCAGGTTTCTCACCTCAGGCAGATCCCAGCTGGCACTACTGTATCACCCATCGTTAGCAGCTGACCCCTAGACCAGCAGTGAACAACTTAGACCCCAAGCACTAAACACAGGAAATGGGGTGAAGAGGGGCATTTGGCCACCCAACATGTAGGTAAGGGAGGGACCATGACCAGCCGTGGCCACTTCCGTTTTGGTCTGGAAAAGGAATGAATCTCAGTGTGAATGGAGGCTTCGGGCACTTCTTCCCTCCCCCTCCAGGAGCAGCTGTGAAGAAAGAGGATGGGTGGAGGGGAAGACAAACAGCAAACCCTCTGGTCAGAACTACAGCATCTCCAGGAGACTCGGGCATTTCAAGCACTATCAGAAATGAGTAAGCTGAGCCCAAAATCACAAGAGACAAAGCAGGATCAACTGCTAACATCCTGAACCTGTGCAAGCCAGAGTTTGCCAGTGGCTCACTCCCTGGACTTTCATGCCCCCGTTCTCTCTCTGTTGAGTAATTTAATACCTTCTGGGCCAGATTTCTGGATCCCACCTTTCCTTCTGAGGCCATGCTGTAGGGCTAGCACCCAACACTCCAACCACAGCCCCTTCTTACTAAACCAAACCAAACCCACTGCTGTGGAGTTAATTCTGACCCAAAGTGACCCTGCAGGACCGTGTAGAAATTGTCCTATCAGGTTTCAAGGCTGCCAATCTTCATGGAAGCAGACTGCCCGCTTTCCTCCTGTGGAGTGGTTGTTCACCTTTCCACTGACTGAGGAGCGCTCAACTACTTCACCACCAGAACCACATCGACATTAAAAAGGGTCGCAGAGTCAAACGGCAGCAGGTGGGAGGGTGGGGTGTAAAACACCTCACTAAATAAAAAAACTTGAACTCAAGCTCAGAGCTAACTCCCAGCTGACCCTCCAGTGGGTTTTCAGAGGCTGTAAACCACATAAGGAGAATGCCAATCTCTCTTCTGTGAGGAGCTGGTGGATTCGAACTGCCCACAATGTGCCACCTTTGACTCAGCAGCCCAGTGCCCTACAGGCTTTGCCACCAGAGCTCCCTTTATTAACTAAGGTTTGGGAAACACCAGCATGATCTGGATAATCTCAGTTCCTGTCCCTAAAATTCTTGCTTTGCAGTGTGGTGGGCTACAGATTCATTCTCTCACTGTGCAGCCTCTGGGCAAGTCATTCAATTACCATCCAGGATTGTGTTTCTTAAATTACTGAAAGAAAAGACACGAACTCTCAATGTCTTCTCTCTCAAAAGGCCAGGCAACTGGCCCACTTGACTTCTTTCGCCACCAGCCTTAACATTTCACCTCTAGTCAAGCCCTTAGGATGATGGAAGCAAGGGTCAGAATAATCACTTTGGATGATTTTTTAAATTTTTATTTTGCATTTCATGTATTATCCAGTTTCACATTCTCACAGGATCAGCAATTAACAAACAGCCACCTAGTCTCTCACGTCTGCCACCACCAAGACAGTCCCAGCTGCAGCTCAAGGTAAAACACTGGTCTGCTCACAAAACAATTGCACAGCTCTTCCTTCATCTCATTTTTCTTAAAGTAATACCTGACCAAAAACAAATAATAAAAATTTAAAAAATAAAAGGCTCACTGCTGAAGAACAGAAACCTTTTTCTTCTTCATGCCTCAAACTAAACATTAAACTCATCTGACAGGGCAAACAAGGTCTCTTGAATAATTAATTGCACACACACACGAAAAATCCTTTATGATGCATAAATATTTTGTTACACAGGGTACAAAAATACTTTCATTTTTTGGTTGGTCTGGAAATCTGGAAAGGAGTTAGGACCGTGTGCTGTGGTGAGGACCGTGTGCTGTGGTGAGGTAAAGTGACCGGCAGGGAGAGGCCGTAGTGACAGTCCTTGGCCCCTCTGAGCAGAAGTGGAAGATTCCGACTGGGGGGAGAATATTCTATTTGCTAGAATTTTTGTTGTTGCTGGTCAGCGTGTAAGTGTGGGGGGTAGGAGAGTGGACACACAGCGGACATCCTCACTGGAGCAGACAGGCGGGTGAGGGGTGTGAGGAGCAGATCAGGGATAATGGGCCATTAGTGGTCAGGACCTGTTGCTATGGTGACCCCAATGTGAGAACAAACTGTACACTCACATATACACAAGTTTAAGTGTCTTCATTCATGCCAGAAAACATGCAAAATTAAATGCCTCATTTCCTTTTGGAGCTACCAAAGCAAGTCTGGGCAGAAGGCTGGGCCTTGCTTGGTCCCAGTGAGGCCTAAAAGGGAAGGGGCCTGGTGTCTCAGCCAGGTGGCTCCTGAACTCTCCCTGAGACCATGGAGAAAGGACTTGGGGAAGGACAGGACTGAGGAAAAGGAGGGACAGGAAAGAGGAAGCAGTCCACTGAGTCAGGCTTAAAATTCACAGTCTTTGGAAGCAGTAGCAGCTCTCTCCACAGGCTGCCTGGGGGATAGCGGAAGCTCTGGGTGCCACGGACAGATTCCCCAGAACCGACTCCTGGGAACCCCAGTGGGAAGGGCTTCAAGTCGTGGTGACAGGACCTGGAAGGGGAGAGAGGTGGTCGTGAGCAGAGGTGTGAGGCTATGGGAGGCCCTGCCCTCTGTGTTCTTTCAGGACCCTGAAGCGTCTGTGCAGATTAAAGGCAGAGGGGTAACAGATGGGAAGACAGAGGGGAAAGAGACTAGGCGTGGACCTAGAATAGGCATGCTCACAGGGTCAGGGTGTAGACGAACACACACTTGGGGTGCGGCTGTAGAATGAGCATGCTCTCAGACTCAGGCAGGGAGAGGAAGAGCCCGAACACTGGGGAAAGCCAGGACCAATGATGCTTTTCAACCCGAATTCTGGGGCTGACACTTACTGAAGGGCTAACAGAACTGACGATACTTCCATCCTTGCTGGGTGGTATCAGAAGAAGGGTACCAGCGCATCTGCAAGAGAATCTAAAGTTGGGTGCTAGCTGGATTGTCCCCTCCCAGTATCATGGTCATCAATCAGGGCCCTCCTGGGGTCCTGGATTCCTCACTGTCTGACAGACAAGGGACCAGTTACTACTCACCTCCGACATCACTTTCTCCATCCTGAAAATAAACAGCACACCACCTGACCTGCCTCTGAAGGGCAGGTTCAAATGAGTTAAGTCTATTTAATAAACGTTCAGATTCACAAATGCCAGGTGGGGTACTGACAGCCGGGGGCCAGGGAGTCAACAATCTTCCCTTTACTGGGAGAGTGGGAACTCCTAAAATTATAAGCATTAACCTAATAAAACATTTTGCTCTGACTCAGATGGAGACGTAGAAGACAGACATGGGGCAGTTAGATAAGAACATGAAAATACATTAAAAATCCAAGTTGGTGTCGTCTCCCAGGGGCATGGCTCACAGTGACCTTCAGGAATCCTGGGTGGCTCTCCAAGGAAGCTATGGGGGAGAGGCAGCTAGCTGGTGCTTGATTCCCCCTTCCAGCCTCCCTACCCACTGCTGTCCCATCACAAATCTGAATACAAGGAGTCTACAAACCCTCGGGGTGGTGGAATGCAGTTTCAGAGCATTCCATGCCAGGCAGGTCCCTATATCCTGGATCTGTCCATGGAACCTGAACGAACCCACAGAGCAGTAGCCATTTCTCTCTATCCAGCAGAAAAAGACTCCCAGAAACCAGTCAAGGAAATCCCATACGTCCCCTCTTCCTATGAGCTGGCTGTTAGGAAGGCAAGTGGTGCTCGCTGTCCAGCAGCTAGCCAGCAGGGAAGGTGCCTGGGAGGGCCGGGGCCGGGTAAAAGGCCCTGAGAGGGAGAGGAGGGATGAGGACCCGGGCAGAGATCTAGGCCTCTGGGAAAGGGGAGTCATTGTGAAAATGAGCAGCTACTGCCAAGAGGAGTGACCCACAAACAGATTTCAAACAATGCCAGGCTGCTGGGACTAAAGGAAGAGAGGTTGTCAAGAACCTGATCCTGTCCACCCTCCACGTCTGAGGCTTTGGTGGCCCAGTCTATAATGCGTGGCTCCATGGAACAAAGATGGCCGTCTCTCCCTGTGTGATTTACAGCTTCTGAAAACCCGCTATGGATGAGCTGTGGATCACTTCCTGGCAGCAAGTGACTAATGGACCGAAGGCACAGTGCAGGATTCTGCCATCACATCCTCCCTGGAGCTCAAGCGGAAATTAGGGTCTGGTTATCCTCAGACCCTGGGACACAGCAGGACCAGGCTGCTGGCTGCCTACTCAACCCCAGGATCCTTCCCCAGGCTGTGAGGACATGGCACGGCCTCAACCGCGGTGCAGTCCACCCCAAAGATGCTGGAGTGCCCTCTGCCGAGCCCTGTCTGTCCTCAGGTTCAGGAGACTCTTCACCTTTGAGCTCTAGGTGCTATCCTGTCTCCTGAACACCTGAAACTGGTTTCCGCCCTTCCTTGATGACAGCTGAGTGGGAAGGAGCCTCTTTTTGCCACCACTGAGCTGTGGGAAGCCCTCTCAGAGGAAGGCAGGCTGGATGTCAACACTCCTTTCAGGAGAGGGACACATGAGGGCCAGCAGTGGTGTTGTGACCAGCAACTCATAGTGTGTTCCAGCCCTGGGCGCCCTGCCAGGCTGCCCTGTCTTCACTCAGCCTCCAACCAGGGCATCTTTACAAGGGCCTCTGACTGGGGAGGTGCCGTCAGTGTCCGAGACAGAACCCCAGGAAGCTGCCAGGCCCCTCTCCTTACTATTAGGGAGGCTGAGGACTTCTCTAAGGCCACCCTCAGGAACCTGCATGATCCAGTCTACATGGTGCTCACACACCTGTCTCCAAACTTGAGATGAAGTCAGCAGACTCCTTGGGGCAGGAGAAGAGGAGAGATCCCAGGACAGCAGGGCCTCTGAAGGGGACAGAAGGCATCTAGGGAGGCTGCCTTCCCCTCCCGCAGATGTCCAGCATAGACCAAGGGTCTAAAGTCTTCTACTAGAGTGGCATGGTGGTCCTTTCCAGAACTCTCCCTTCTTGTCCCAGCTCAGATCAAGGAATATGGAGAACCTCTTACCCACACCCCAGCACATCAGACGTGTCCTCCAGGGCCTCCAGTTTTCTGCAGGAGGCCAAGATCAACACCAAGTGAGCCAGTCTTGTCTCAAATCTTAAATGAGAGAACACACTAATTGGAGTGGAAGAAGGAAGGAATCCACAAGGCGAGAAACACGAAAAGCCAATAAATATGGGGCCTCACTCAACACTAAGTAATTAAAATAATACAGAATCTTAACGCAGACTGGCCAGGTCTACACTTTTGACATTGAAACTATTCTAGGAATTTATCATAAGAAAAAGAAACTGGACAAGTGCCAGAAGAATGTGAGCAAGGGCATGTACTGCAGGATAGTCTACAAGCAGCAAAAAGTTGTGGACAAAACCCAGTTTACCACTGGCAGAGAACGACATTCATACAAAGTACACCAGCTAGCAATTCCAAAATACAGCTAACATTTACTAACATGAAAAATAAAGTCCTAATAGTTTTCTGTTAAGCCAGCATGACTTACACATGAAAGCCAGATAAAGACACAACGAAAGAAAATTAGAGATCAATATGCTTTAGGAATAAACATACAAAAATCCTCAAGGAAATTCCAACAAACTCTATCTAAATCATACAAGACCAAGTGGGCTTTATCCCAGTACTAAGGGTGGGTCACCATGAGACAATCAATCAGTATGTGGCATTGTTATGTGCTGCTGAATCAGAATCAACCCCAGTGGTTTTCAGAGACTGTAAATTACACAGGAAGAGTCTGCCCACTTTCTCTCCCTGAACAGCTGGTAGATTTGAACCCCTTGCCTTTGGGTTCTCAGAGCCACTCCTTACCACTTGGCCATCAGAGCTCCTTAATGGAATTTAGGGAGAAAAATCTCATGATCATCTCTAATGTAGAAAAGATACTCTGTCAAATATTCTTCGTGGAAAAAAATAAAGACTCAGCAAACTAGGGATAAAAGGAAAATTCTTCAACATGATAAAGAGCATTTATGGAAAACCACAATAAACACACTCAACAATGAAAGACTTCCCTTTTTATATACATAAAAAATTAATTTTTATTATTTTGTGTGTGTATACCATCACATAGGATCTGACTGGTACAGGAGGAGATTCTCCTCCTTCTCCAGCAAAGCATCTAGTGGATTCGAACCACACACCTCTGGGATTGTAGTGAAGACATCCCTTTTAATATTAGACAAAAGGTATGCATGCCGGCTCTCATCCCTGCTATTCCACATTGTGCTGGACGTGCGGACCCGAGTAAGCAGGCAAGAAAAAGGAATAAAAAGTCTCCGACTCTGAAAAGAAGTAAAGCTATCTATTTGAGGCTAACAGGACACCATATACAGCAGATGTCCCAAACCTTTACTAAAGCTATAGGGCTAATGAACAATGTAGCAAAGTTGCAGAATATGAGATGAATACAGAGAGAAGAGTTATGTACCTACACACCACCACCAAACAGTAAGAAAATTACAAAAAGTATCCTTTTAAATAGATCTAAAAGAATAACATGTATAGGAATAAACTTTACTATTAAATACTCATGAAAAAAGAACTATAAATACCTAATTAAATGGAAAGACATCATGAACTGAATGAAGACTTAATAGGTCAATTCTACCTAGTATGAGTTGCAGAAAAATTACAAAAGGTTCAAAATAATGTTAACAAAGCCATATTGCTTAATTTTAAAATGCATTACAAAGCCACAATAATCAAAACAGTATGATATACAAACAGGGACAGGCATATAAGCCAATGGATTTGAGGATCTGGAAGTAAACCTCTCACATTCACTTTTGGTAAATGGATTTGAATTTCAACAAATGGAGTGTGGACAACTGGATGCAAAAAAATGAAGCTGGACTCAAACCAAGATGTAGCACATACATACAATGAAATATACCTGCCATAAATAGAAATGAGTTGTGTGTTTTTGTAGTTGATTTTTTAATTTCAATGAAATACTAAAGATAGAGCTTTTTTTGGCAGGACTCTTCAAACGAATATTATATGAAGCATAAATACATATGTATTTCTACAAACTTATTCTTAAGTTCCAACTTTAAACATTTATGCTCTAGAGATGCAATCATTAACAGAAATGAGGCTTATGATTAGCACAGAACTTTGAGTCAGAGTTTATGTAGATAATGATTGTACCTAAAAAATTATAATTTTATTTAACTTTATGTCAGTGTTGTTTTGCTTTGGCTGTACAGTACACAAAACATAATAGTATGAACTATTTAAATCAGGTATTACAATTTCATGTTCTCTTGTCTGTTAGAGATTTGTTTAAAAGTTCAAAACATAACTGTGAATTCTGTTTTGTGTGTCAAATTGTGTTGCTGTCATTTCAGCTCGAGTTCAAAGCACATTATCTCTTAATTTGCATTTCCAGTTTAGGCTCACTTAACACATGCTAGAACATCTGGATGAACCTTGAGAACCCTATGGTCAGTGAAAGAAGTCAGGCACAAGATAATATGGTACTATTACACTTAAAGGACACATGTAGAATAAGAACAGAGCAAAGTAGTGTTTGTCAGGGACTGGAGAGAGGGGAAAGTATGGAGGAGGGAAAAAAAACACCTGTAATGCTTGGGCAGGTCAACAGGAATCTTTTTGGGGGAGTGCATAATCTTAATGAAGTTCATTACACAGCTTAAAGGTTAGGGGGATAAAAGTCCCAATACCTAAATTTTAGAAAGAGTAACTGCCCATAATCATGTTTGTGACAGTTTCCTATCAATGGACGTACTCACTTACCTGCACCCAACCACCTGCCAGGCTTTCTGAGGAGTGCCATAATAAGCCAAGGGGAAGAGAAGAGAGAAAATGCTTGCCTTTGCTTTTTGTCACGCATCTGATAGGGACCAACCTGTGGTAGAGTTTAGTGCCTGGTTTTTTTGGAAGTCAATCAGGTCTTTTTTCCAAGGAGTTTCTGAGTGGACTCAAAGTGCTAACCTGGTGTGTGCAAAACCCAGCAACTCCACCCTCATTACACAGATAAGAAAACAGAGCAAGGGAGTTGATATCACTTCCAGGGACTGATGATCCCCAGCCGCAACCCCCTACCTCCGCCTCTTCTCTGAAGAAACTCGCAGCTCATTCTCCAGCAGGCTTACAAAGGCAGTAAATTGCAAGGGTGCAGACTGCCCCTTCTTTGTGCCTTCAGGACTACAGCATAGCTTTCTCAAGCCCCCAGTTCCTGTGGCCAGAGAGTGAGTGTGGACCCCTCTGCTTAGGCTGGGGCAGTCAGGGTGTGAACGCTGGGGAGAGAAAGGAGCTGCTGTTCTCATCCCATTGCCTTTTACCTCATACCTTCTGTCAGTTACGCTCCTACCCTGAGGCCCCAAAAGCCTTGGTCCTTGGGTTTCAGAATAAGACACCTGGGAACTTTAGTGACCCCTTCCTTCAAGTACTTTCTGGTGACACTATCAGAAGGAGCTGGGGAAAGGAGCTGTCGGAGGGAAAAGAAAATGCTCTGATGTGGAAACATTTTAATACCTACTCCTGTACTTGGGTTTTAACAGTCCATTTTACAGATGAGGAAATGGATGTCCAGAGAGACTGATTAGCACAGGCAGCACTAATGAGCTAACCTCTTGCTATTTTTCTATCTATCCTAAATTGTCCCTGTTCTCTGGCGTTGTCCCTTTCCCATCCTTGCTTAGATACCAGAAGGCAGGGACTCACTGTGGAGGCCTTCAGCCTCAGAGGTGACTTAAGAAAAACCTCACAATGAAAATAAAT
Organism: Elephantulus edwardii; assembly: GCF_000299155.1. Lineage (NCBI taxonomy): Eukaryota > Metazoa > Chordata > Mammalia > Macroscelidea > Macroscelididae > Elephantulus > Elephantulus edwardii. The sequence goes on from NW_006400013.1 coordinate 3,554,572, forward strand.
TTTTGCTAATAACCACCCTAAGGAAGGAGATATTATTATCATCATCATTTTACAAAGAAATCAATAAAAAAGAGAGGGAAAGTAACCTGCCCAAGGTCACACAGCTGCTGAAAGTCAGCGTCAGGATGTGAATGGAGACAAAGGAATTCCTGGGTGGCACAAACAGGTAAACACTCTATTATGAACAAAAAGGCTAGGGGTTTGAACTCATTCAGAGATGCCATGGAAAAGAGGCCTGGTAATCTGCTTCACAGCTGTGCAAACCCGACAGAGCAGTACTCTGTACAGTCGCATTGATGTGAGTTGGAAATAACAAGATAGCAACCAATAGTAACAGCTGGACTCTGCGCTGGACAGCCCAGCGAGTACAATGAGAGGAAGCTGGAAATGGAGACAACAGCAAAGAGATAGCTACTTTCAAGAGCTCCATAGAGCTAAAGAGAGACAATGTTGGGTCTACAAAAGGCAGAGGCCCCCCCTGCTGTTAATCTGACAAACCCTTTGCCCTGGCTTCCAAGATCTACCACCTCATCACCAGGACCTAGCATCCCAGAGCAGATGGGTCAGACCATCTCCATTTGCTCTGATCCAACCCTCTCATTCTAGAGACAAAGACATGAGCTCAGAGATACAGTCACGTGCTGGTGGCACAGCCAGGCTCATAGGCCAGGAGCTCAGCCTCCAGGAGCCTGTCACCCATCCACACACCCTCAGAGGATACCTCCACCCCTCAGAGGGGACAAGAGTAGCTGCCAGTGTCCCACATGCACAGGTCAGAGGACTAGGAACCACCTTGTGTGCTACAGAGCCTAGTTTGCAGTAAATTCCCAGGCAACTTCCCCAGGGAAATGCTCTGTACCCGCTTCCTGCCCTCCAATTAATTTTCCAGTTGTCTGTGGTGCTTTGCTGGGAACACTGCCAGGTTTAAGTCCTATCTTGCCCCTGTACAATCTAACGCTGCTCTAGTCAGGGAGAATCCTTCTAGGGGAAATGGTTAGGCCAAGGTAGGCTCTGAAATCGCATTTTCCCTCCTCAGAATACGGAGAACTCACTTGTCACTAAGCCCCTCGGAGACCCTGAGGACGGGAAGGCATACAGTATCTGGTCAGAGTATGGACTTACCCCTCCCAGCCTCCGGCTGCTAGTTTCTAAGAGCTCTACTTTTCTGGTTCTTCTGCCCCAGTCTGGCTCACAACCCCCCTCTTCTCCCCCTCAGCAGGATCCATGGCTGGTTGCAAGTTCCTTCAGCCACCTCGCTCATCACAGACCCCACTTGAGCAGGGCTGGTCTTCAGCTATCACCCACAGTAGCGTCCTATCACATACCATTCAGTTCTCGTCAACGTGAGGTGTCCTCATGACTGGACGGGACATCCTTGTTGCATGTTCTGAAGATCCTCCAGAAGCGTGTTGTCAGACCTGGACACTGACTAGACCCAGTGCCTGACCATTTGGCCCTCAGCTCTAGTGGCCTCTCGGGGCAGATCTAACACCCCAGCAACATCCGTGCCCTGTCCTTTCCCACCCCAGGGCAGGTTCACAGTGAAGAGGGTCCAGCAGTGATGAGAACAACAGCATAAGGACATGCCTGGCATGCTTGGTAGGGTTCTAGCACTTTATGCATGCTAGCATTTAATTCCCCCAACAATTCTGAGGTATACTGTATTATTATTCCTACCTTACCAACGAGTGAACACCTAAGTACAATGTCTGATCACTTGGCTCAAGTTCATAAAAACAAAGACTGAGGCAGACAGTCTAGCTCTGCAGACTTACACTCAGCCTGGGATCTGAGTATCACTAAAGACAAACCACAGGGCTGTATTTTTACATGTAACTGGTTTATGTTAGGGACACATAGTACTCATAGGAAACTAACACGAGGGGGTTCTATAAGGTTGCAAAGTCCTTCTAATGCGTATATTTAAGTAAAACTACAACACTGTGCCTGGCCCTGGGATGTCCAGAGGGTAGAACCCAGCAGTGTCCAACTATACCCCCAGCATTCATTCTGTTTCCAATACCTGGATGATCTTCTCCCTCCCCTCAGTCAGATCCCAAATCCTAAAAACAAGAATGTAGATCCCCAAGGCCTAGACTTGGAGAAGACAACACTCTGGCTACAGCACTAGGTATGAGGCCTGGCCAGCTTAGAGCCCTCATTCTCTGGCCCTGACCTGCCCCAAGGGTCTCACCTGAGCATGGAGGGCAGCGGCAGCGGTGGCAGCCGGGTAAGTGAACGTGGTGTGTGATATGGCTGGGCTCAGCTCTGTGGTGTACAGTGGGTAGGGTGCCCAGGCCTCAGGGGATGCGGGGATTAGAGCAGCTCCCATCAGGTCATCTGCAGCGAGAGACAACAGACCATATCATCAGAATACCTATACCCATTCTTTTTTAAACAACAGAAAAAAATCTTAGTACTATAATTGAGCTATAAGTATCTCCTACTCAAGTCAGACCGCCACTGGGAAAAAGCCATGTTAATTCAGCTTAGGTTCTGAGATGCTCCCAGATGGTGCCAGCCCACCTCCACCAGGAGAAATCTGATAAGGTTTTAGGGAAATCAGGCAGCCCTGACCAGGTGGGAGCTCAGCCATTCTTAAGGAAGAAGATGCAGACTTCAGAGATGAATGGTGAAAAAGCCGCTGGAGAAGGACAGAGTCAGAACAGATTCTCTCCACCCAAATCTGAATTCCTGGTTTTCTGAAGGCAATTTCTTGAGGGCCTCCAGCCATGGCCATGTACAGAGTACCAGGAAGACAGCCGTGCATGTCACTCACAGGGGTCCCGTGCGATGAAGTGTGCTCCCAGGGCGGGGTGCGTACTGCTGGGATTTGGTGTAGCCATTAACTTGCTTTTGGCCATCTTGGTGTTGGCTTTGGCAAACTCTAGCCTCAGGGTCTGAGGGTTCTCGGGATCAAAACGAATACCCTACATGGAAAGCAGAGAGAGACAAAGACTGTAGGCCTCAGACCATCAATCCAGGCTTCTTTCTTCAAATTGGGGGTGGGTGGGTGTGTGGAATGAAGCAGAGGAATGGCTGTTCATGCCCCATAGGTATCAACAGCACTTGGCATGGTGGGATGGTGTGGAAGCAAGTGCCTGCCCATCAGTGTGACACAAAGTGGGGGACGGGGTGTACAAGAAGGAACAGGGACACTCGCCGTCTGGGAGACAGATATGGGTTCATAGAAAGATCTGGTCTTAACCTACTCACATTCAGTGCATTCTTGGCTGCTTCTGCTCCTGCCCGGCTGTCAAAGATCACAAAACCAACAGGCTAGTAGGAAAAAGAGAGAACACCCTGCATCTCTCCCAATAGTCCACCCCTCACCCAAAACTGCCCCATCATTTAACTAGAAGCCACACGTGGCCTGCTGACCAGAGAGAGAAGGAAATAAATTAAAATCTCTTGTCCGAATCTTTCCTATATTAAATGAGAGCAGCAGGTTCAAAAAGTCAGAATTGGGAGCTCTGGTGGCCTAGTGGCAGGAAGCTGCACTGCAATCCCAGAGCAATGTGGTTCAAATCCACCAGATGCTCTGCTGGAAAAAGAGGGGCAATCTCCTCCTGTACCAGTCAGATTCAATTTGACGGTACACACTGAAAAAATAATAAAATTAAAAAACAAAACAAAAGAAAAAACCAAAGTCAAGAATCCTCCCTCCCAGGTACCACATTGTGGGGAAACAATGTTGGCAAAGTTTCATTCCACTGCATGAAATACCTCCCTTCCAATAAAACTCATATAAGGCCCAGTGTTTCCCCCAATGTATCAAGGGCACAGGAAGGCTCTGCGTTCAATCAAGGGGCTACAGGTTGAAAATTTCTTCAGCCTCACGTCACTGTGGATCAGCCCTTGAGCCTGGCCGGACCTGGGGGCCCTGGCCTCTAATTCTAGGTCTTCCTGATTTCTCAGCCTCCGGGGCCTACGAAACTGATGGCCTGTAGGGACTCTTGGAAGCTTCCCTCCATCACCCACAACAGAGCCCGGTACGGAGGGAGTGGGTCTCAGCATCCAGATGCCTCAAGCTTAGGGGAAAAGGAACAGGTCTCACTTCCAAGTTCAGCAGATTGGGCTTGGCAAAAAGACAAAGGCCTAAAAGAGAAATTACCTGTCTTGATGTGAGCTTGATCAGGGATCCTTCATATCCCTGTGGGGAGAGGGGACAGAACATGAGCAAAGGTCGCATCTTTGGGGTGATACCCTGGCCCTTTCCCACAGACCCCCTTTTCCTCTATTCCTCCTGTCCCCTCCTCCGCCCACAAGGCCCCATTCTACCCTCCTGCCCCAGGGTGCTAAGTATCACATGGGCCAGGGAACGGGGTGGGCATCACGAGGCAGCATTCACTAGTTCATGCATAAACTCTCATTTGCTCCACTAGTTTGCAATCCTGGGCACAGGCTTTACCTCTTACATTTTCTCCTTTGCAAACTAAAAAGGCTGGACTGAATCCCCAAGATTCTTTATATGGTAAAATCTGTCCAGAGTCCCTATCACCACTTTACAGATGAGGAAGTAGAGGCTCAGGCTTTAGACCATGCTTCCTAAAATCCTTTCAGAAACTATCTTCCTGTTGCCCACTCCAGACCAGAGCACCACACCTACTGACCACCCTGACCACCCGACTCACCTTGAATGGCCGGAAGAGAAGGTACAGCTCTCTGGGCTTAATATCCACAGGGAGGCCACTTACAAACAATGTCCGGACCTGGAACAAGAGACAACAGTGGTCAGGGCCGGTCTAGACGGCTCTTCACTAAAGACTTAGAAAGATTCCTTATTTCCTGCGTCTCCTTTGTGTGTTGAAGCAAACTATAAATTCCTAAGCAAGAAGCCTTCATGATGAATCAGGTAAGCACTCAGCTGCCAATTGAAAGGTTAGAGGTTCGAATCCACCCAGAAGCTTTGTGTGACAAAGAGCTCATGATCTGCTCCTGTAAAGTTATGACCTAGAAAACCTTATGAGGCAGTTCTACTTTGTCAAATGGGTCACTATGCAGTCCAAATAGACTTGATAGTGTCTAACAATTTTCTAGCATTTAACTTTCCATAGTTAAATGTCTCTAGGCTCACAGCACCCTGGCTGCTGTCAATACTCAGACACCTCTGTGCACAGACTAATTGTGAGGTGAGAAGAGTAGCCCTTGTTTAAGTAAAAGGCACAGACCAAAGGATCCTTTTTCTGATCTAGGACTCTTCCAAGAATCTGAAGGAAAGCTATGTGCCTTAACCCCCTAAATGCACAAAAATGCATTCTTGGCTGGTTCTACTCCTGCCCAGCTGTCAAAGATCACAACACCAACAGGACAGGAGGAAAATGAGAGAACTCTCTCAACATTCCACATCCTCTCCCCAAGCGGAAAAAAAATTTGATAAGTTAAAATGCATCCATGTTCTCATAAGATACCCACAGACCCCAAGATGATGCAAACGTAAATAGAACTGAGGCCCAGTGTGTCTTGAGTCCTGCACAGATTTAACAGAAGGCTTGGAACTCTCTCTATGACCTACTCCTCCCCTACACTGGGTGGAGACTCCATAAGAGCTATTATTATGCCTTCTTGCCACTTGGCACCATCCAGGTACTAAATGTTCAACAAATGAATAGAGGAGCTGGGTGAGGAGTCTGTTGGAACAATTATCCAAGGTTTGAAGCATTGAGTAGGATCTTGGTCAGCTTCAAGTGAAGCAGGTGAAGCCACAAATTGTTGTCCTTGATCTCAAGTGGGTGGTGAAGCCAGGTGACAAAGCTGACAGCAAAATCAACATTGGAGACTCCAGGTGCCCACTTTGTGGATCCACCAAACCTGACCTCCTAAATAATCCTGACCTCCTAAACTACAAGCAAGGACCACAGGAAGATGCTTGGCAGGAACATCTTCCTACTTCAACTGTGGCTCTTTGTTTTTGTATTATTAATTGTAATGAAAATTTACAGAGACTTTGGATTTTCATTCATTGCACTTTTCTCCCTGCCCACCCCTCCCATCCCAGTACACTCTTCTCTTTGAAAAGTAAAATTCTTTCATTGTTTTACAATCCCTCCCCCAGGTCCACTCCATTATGCAGCCTTCGTTCAGGACTCCTGTCATGACAAAAATACCTACTCACATGTCCCTTTTAAACAGTTTTCTCCCTCATTTGTTTCAATGCAGTATACATTATTGAACCCATCCTTCTCAGTCTCCCCCAACCCTGAGGTCAGTCCTGCTTTACAACAGTGCCTCCATGCAGTATTTTTTTATGACTGAGATATTTCACTCAGTATAATGTCCTCCAGGGTCACCAAAATGGGTGAACCTAGAGGACATTATGCTGGGTGAAGTATCTCAGTCACAAAAGGACAAATACTGCAAGACACCACTGTTGTAAAACAGGACTGACCTCAAGGTTGGGGGAGACTGAGAAGGATGGGTTCAATAATATATACTGCACTGAAACAGATGAGGGAGAAAACTGTTTAAAAGGGATATGTGATTAGATATTATTGTTATAATAGGAGTCCAGAACACAGGTAGCATAGTGGAGTGGACTTGGGCGGAGGGTTTGAATAACAATGAAATAATTTTTTCTTTTACTTTTCAAAGAGAAGAGCAAATTGGCAGAGGGGTGGGCAGAGAGAAAAGTGAAACAATGAATGAATGGAAATCCAAAGTCTCTATAAAGTTTCATCAAAATTAATTTAATTTTGTTAATTTCTTTTTTATTTTTCGTGTGTGGGTGTGTACCGTCAAATTGTATCTGATCGGTATAGGATATTGTCCCTCTTTCTCCAAGAGAGCATCTGGTGGATTTGAACCGCACACCTTTGGGATTGCAGTGCAGCTTCTTGTCACTAGGTCATCAGAGCTCCCTTAAAAACAAATTAAAAAAAAAAGTGTAGCCAGAATGTTCCTTGGAAGTAAAGATGGCAAAACTACTGCATACACCTCGACAGGTCTTCAGGAGGGGCCAGTCCCTGGAGAAGAACATCATGTTTGGTTAAGTGCTACGTCCGTGAAAATAGAAGAGACCCTCAACAGCAGCTCCAACAATAGACTCAAACACAGCAATGGCTGGGAGGGTGGTGTGGGCCTGGCAGTGGTTCATTCAGCTGTGCTAAGGTAACTAATTACACTAATTACAACTGACATGACTCATTTCAGCCCAACATGTGGCCAGTGTTCAAAGCATTCAGCTAGCGGGCCATATCACCATATCCAGAGGTACTTTCTGCATGCTCTAGTGGTGGCCTGCTCAATCCAGGCCTTTTAAGACACTGTTCTTGGGGACCCAGAGCAATGCCAGGCAAAGCTGCACCCAGCACCTACACAATGACACCCACCCTCAACAGTGACAGGAATGCCGAAGAAAACCATCATGACAGCTGCTGGTCACCAGGGTCCCACCCCACTCACACAAGAATGACTACAGTCCTTGGCCTGCAGAAAAAGGGAAAAATATAAGCTTCCCTTCGAGAGTTTTTGTCAAGCTGAGCCATGAAGAAATCTTTTGCCATTTAGAAGGCTTCTTCTCACTTTGGTAATGCATTTTTTTAAACCATTTCCCCAGCCTCTGTTCCCAAGCCTGCGATGAAGCTTCTATTTTACAGCCTCATGCACTGCTCTCAGTCCCATCTTGCTCCCTACAGCACCTGGACAGGGGAAACTGGCCTGCCAAGGTGGGCTTAGCAGGACTCCATATAAACATCCAGATTCTTAAGGTAAGGGCCTTGGTTTCACATGGAAACCTCCACATAGTGACCTGGTCAAGGTCAAACAGCTTATTCCTTGAAGAGCAGGCCTAGGATTCAAATCCCAGGCCTAGGGAGCTCTGGTGGCCTAGTGGCAAGAAGCTGTGCTCTAATCCCGAAGATGCACAGTTGGAATACACCATATACTCTCCTGGAGAAGGATGGGCAATCTCCTCCTGTGCCAGTTGGATCCGACTCAATGGCACACAAGGGCGGAGGGAGGCAGGAAGAGTAATAAAGTAAAACTTTATTTAAAAAATAAAACTCGGGGGAAAGACTGAGTAAGATGGGTTCAATAATGTATACTGCACTGAAGCAGAGGAGGGAGAGAACCGTCTAAAAGAGAGATGTAACTGGGTATTTCTGTCATCACAGGAGACTAGAGCGAGGGCTGCATGGTGGAGGGGACCTGGGGGAGGGTTTGTAAAACAATGAAAGAATCTTTTCTTTTACTTTTCCATAATTTTTGTACTCATGTACTTATAACTTGTTAGTCAAATTTGTGTCTTCTAGGTTGCAACACCCCCATGATACATCTTGAAGGATATGTACATGTACGGCCAAGCACAATCAATAAGAGTGCATCTGAATTCCAAAATCAATCTCCATAAAATCTATGTGTTTCCTACTGCCAAAGGGGCCCTTTAGAGTAGTGAGAGAAGATCTTCACCCTGAAACCCACAGCGTCCCTTTTCAGCAGGAAGTAGCTAAGAGAATACGCCATCTCCTTTTCCTTATGACTCAGGGTGAAGTCTCTCTCAGGGAGGAGTGATAGGGAATGGCAAAGGACACACTGACAAAGGAGATTAATCAGAACTGGCTTTGACAAGCACTGTGGCATTTGGACAAGAACAAACTCGGAGGAGGGTAGAGAGAATAGTGCAACAATGAATGAATGGAAACCCAAAATCTCTGTAAATGTTTATGAAAATTAATAAAATATAATTATAGAAAAAAAAATAAAACTCGGTGCTTCCTAGTTCTTCTTTCACCAAGGACCCGCCAACATGGGCCGCATTCGCACTAAAACCATGAAGAAGGTGGCCTGGGTCATCATTGAGAAATACTACACGCGCCTGAGTAATGACTTCCACACGAACAAGCGTGTGTGCGAGGAGATCGCCATTATTCCCAGCAAGAAACTCCAGAACAAGATAGCAGGCTATGTCACACATCTGATGAAGCGGAATTCAGAGAGGGCCTATGAGAGGCATCTCCATTAAGCTGCAGGAGGAGGAGAGAGAAAGGAGAGATAATTATGTACCAGAGGTTTCAGCCCTAGATCAGGAGATCACTGAAGTAGATCCTGATACTAAGGAAATGCTGAAACTCTTGGACTTTGGCAGTCTGTCCAACCTCCAGGTCACTCAGCCCACAGTTGGGATGAATTTCAAAACACCACGTGGAGCCGTTTGAGTCTGTTTGCTGTGCTGTAATATTTTCAATAAATTTGGGCACACACACACACACAAAAATTTAAAAAAAATAAAAAAATAAAACTCAAGCCTCCCTACGACTCCTCCAGGTTGGCAGTTCAGGATGCCAGGCAAAGTACAAGAGGATTTGGGCACCCATCCCATCCCCTGAGACAAGTCTATTCAGATGAAGTGTCACCACTGGAGTCCACCCCTGGGGTCCAGGCATTGCCTCCACCTCTGCTCATTTCCTCCTCCCAGGGATGGTGGAATATGGTTGGGGTCAATAGGAGACCAAGACCCAGAGCCCAGGTGGCCTCACAGGACTCTCTGCCTCCATTCACCTCCCCACATATCTTCCCACTCCCTACTCCTCTCACCCCACCACCAGGACCCCTCCGTTCACCCAGGCTAGCTAATTTTAAACTCTCTTTCTTCAAATGGCTCCTTTCTGGCCAAACTTCCCTAGAGGCCCCTTAAATAGCAAGTTCTCAGCACAAAGTTTCCTGCTTATGAGGAGTGGGAATGGGAGCACAGGGATCCTCCCTCATTCCCAGCTCAGATTCTGGTTCCCAGCCTGCCTTGGCTCCCAGCCTGCCTTGGCTCCAGTCTAGTTGATTCTTTCCTCTGGTTTTCATCTGTTAGATTCTAGAACATCTAGAAAGATAGGCACCTCTGAGGAAAAAACTGAAGTCGGGCTTTACTGATTAGCGGCAAGTTCTAGTGGTGTCACCAGGAAGCCGTCTGTCTCTGGGCTAAGTCCCAAGAAGCCGGAATTGAATTTCTCTTTGGATCTTACTAGATCCTAGCTAACACAGCCAGTGTTGTCCCTCTATCTCCTTGTGCAGACAAGGAAACGGAGGCCCAGAAAGACTCCTCACCCGTCAAGGCCATGCAGCTTAGTTTATCAAGTAGCAGAGCTGGGGTAAGTAAGGATCTCTTTCTCCTGACTCTGCCATCAACAATCGTTCGACTGTGAGGAAGAGGGTGGTGTAGCCCCGGGGTGGCCTCATCAAGCTCATAGATGAGTACAGTATTGCCCAACTTCTATTCACAAGTGCTGGTCCTTCCCTAGGCACTTGTTTAGGATGATAGGGTGGCTCTTGTCACAGAACCAGAGCGCAGGAAACTGGCAGACCAGAGTTCACCCCATCAGCTTAGCTACCACACTGGACAAAGTTCCACCCAGTCCCACCTACTCCAGTCCCCAACAAACATCCACACAGCCTCTCCTAAACAGATGCTCTTCTCCCATCATTCCCCTGCCCAATCCACTCTTTAGGCTAAAGGGTAACCACACTGCAGGTCTGTCTGCTCACTCGTTTCCTTCCTCTGAAGTCCTACAGTGGCCCTTAGAACATCTCACCTTATGTGCCTGCCACATACAGGAGGCTCAACAACAAAAACATAAGCTTCATTTAAGATTCTTGCAGTCAAAGCATTATCCTCACCAGGACCTTACCTTAAGGTATGCGAGCCAATTATTTATTGTTATTTGTATGTGACATTGAGTCAATTACAATTCACAGCAACCCCATGAACAATGGCTCTGAACCTTGCTCTATCCCGAGTCAACTTCATCATCTCCAATATACTTGACCTCACTATCATAATCACTTGTCAATAAATCTCATGCAGAGTCCTCCTCTCTTGTGCTGGCCTTTCCAAGTATGCTGTCCTTCTCCAAGGACTGACCCCTTCTGCCTAAAGTATGTGAGACAGTTTCAAAATCCTTGCCTCCAAGAAGCAACCTGACTTCACACTTTCTAGGAGAGACCTGTTCGTTCTCTTGGTAATTCAGTTCAATATTCTTCTCCAGTACCACAGCTCAAAGGCATCAATCCTCTGTCATCTTTAGTCATTATCCAGCTCTCAGATGCAAAGTAAGCAACGGAGAAGACCTCGACTTGCATGAGCTACAATTTCGTCTTTAGACTGACATCATTCATTGCTCTTTAGCACTCTGGAGAATGACAGCAGGTTTTCCCAATGCAACTCATCTTTTGATTTCCTGGCTGCTGGAGCTAAGGGTGCTGACTGTGGATCTGAGTAAGATGTAATCATTAATAACCTCAATATTTTCTCCATTTATCACAGTGCTGCCCACTGTCCTGGCAGTGTGGATTTTGTTTTCTTGATGTTGAGATGCAATCCATATTGACAGTTGTCGTCCTTGATGTTCGGCAAGCAAGCACCTCAAGTCCTCCTCATTTTCAATGAGCACAGGTTGTTGATGAGTCTTCCTCCAATCCTGATGCCACATTCTTCATAAAGGCCACCCTCGTGAATGTTCTACTCACCACATAGATTGAAAAGGTATTGAAAAAGGACACATACCTAACGTACTCCATTCTTGATTGTGAATCATGCTGTGAGTATTTAGTTGCACTGTTCAGACAACAGGATGCCTAAAGGAGGTGGTCTCATTTTACCTGGATCCACAATCAACATCCATGGTAGCAGCAGTCAAGAAATCAAAAGATGTGCTGCATTGGGAAATCTGCTATCAAGGATCTCTTTAAAGTGCCAAAGAAAAGGGGAGCTCTGATGGCCTAGTGGCAAGAAGCTGCACTGCAATCCCAGAGACTCATGGTTCAAATCCACCAGATGCTCTGCCGGGAAAGGAGGGAAAATCTCCTCCTGTACCAGTCAGATCTGATCTGACGGTACACAGACACACATACACAAAATAAAAAATTTTTTAAAAAAAATTAAATAAAAATAAAAAAGTGCCAAAGAAAACGGTAGGATGTCAGTATAAAGACTAAGGTGTGCCTAACGCAAGCCATGGTTTTTTCAATTGCTTCCTATGCACCTAAAGGTTGAATGAACATGAAAGGCCAGAGAACCGATGCCTTTGAATTGTGGTATTTAAGAGTGATGAATATCCCATGGATTGCCAAGAGAATACATAAGTCTGTCTTGGAGAAAGTGCAACTGGGGTGCTCCTTAGAGGAAAGAATGATGAAACGCCATCTCATATACTTTGTGACTGTTGTCAGGAGAGGCCAGTCACTGGCAAGACATTATGCTGGGAAAGGAGGGGGAGGGGTCAGAGGAAGAATAAGACCCTCCACAAGACGGACACAGTGACTCTAACAGTAGGCTCAAGTATTAGCAGAGATCAGGAGGCTGACCCAGGACAGGACAAGGTCCCGATTTGTTATTCTGGACTGCTAAGGCTGCTAAGAGTTGTAGTGGACTCAATGGCATCTATCAATAAATTACTTGGAAGGGACTCAGTGGTAGTCGGTTTGGGTTTTTTGGGGGGAAGTTTAGTGAAGTTGGGCAGGGGCTAAGTCAGTGGTAAGTCATAAACATGGGTTAGGAGGTCACTGGGTTTTTTACTTTCCTTCTGGCCCAGGGAAGGTTTACAGACACCTGTATTGTTAGAAGTGGAAGGCATCAGGGAAATGCCTTCTGTTTTAGATGTAAGAGGAATATGACCAAGTAGGTAGATGGCAAAGCTGGGATCCTTTAGGGACAACAGGAACAGAAACCAGCAGTTTGCTGCTCCTCCAAAGCCTGGCTGACATTGGGGCTGCTCTGCTTGTGCCACGTACTGGGATCGGCCCCACAGCAAGAGGTCCTGACATTTACGACAGAGGTTGGGCGCAGACAAGCATTCAGTCATTGGCTAGTTGATGGCAAGACTAAAAAAAAACCTATAGCTGACCCTCCAGCAGATTTTTAGTGACTATTAATCACATGGGAGAGAAGTGCACATCTTTCTCCAACTGGAGGGAGCATGGATTCAAACTTCTAACGTTTGGGTTGACAGTGCAGCTCCTTACTCACTAGGCCATCAGCGCTCCAAAATGGCAAACTACCAGACTTTCTGCCTTGTGGGTATACTGGTACATATAAAATGGGCTTATGAAAAATGTTTTTGTCATCACAACCAACTGTAGGTGTATTTTTGGTTTTTAAATGATAATCAATTTCTGTTCAAACACTGCATGTGGCGTACTCATACACAAATTCCAATAAAACAAAATGTCTATGAACTACTGAAAAGAAAACAAATTTTTTTAAAACAAATTTAAATTTGTAATCATTCAAATTACAATGAACAGTTAAAAAAAAAACAGTTAAGAGCCTTATCTACTTTACAAGTTTATTACAAAAGGACAATTAAAAGACCCACCAAAAAACCCCATTTTTAAGTAATTGACGAAAAACAAAAATAATCAGTCACACGATTCCCAGACTGCTAGGAAAAGCACTAAAGTCAGCCGGCGAGGCCCCTCCCCTTCCGAGCACTCACCATGTTTCTGGAAGCATCAAGGCAAATGAAGGAATTATTGCCTTCCCGCCCTGAACCATCAGTGCAACTACAAAACAGCTTCATGAAAAGCACTGCCCTCAGCCACGTCTATCACAGGAAAGAGTGGGGAGAGCACGCGGCACCCCCAATCACTGATGAAGCTGACCTAGAACTCAGTGAAAGAAAATACATTTTGAGGAACACTTCTGGGGACACTTCTAGAAGCACCCAGTTCAACAGACAAAGAATGTGACCAGGATGAAAGGCTCGTATCATAAGATATTAGCAACATGCCTATGTGGCCTTCTTCAAGGCCAGGAGCAGAAAGACTCCGGCCATTCTGGAGGCCAAAGCAACACTAGGTCTGGACGGAGATCTTACTGGCATTTGGCACAAATGGGTTACAGTACAGCAAGCCTGTGGGGCTTCCAGTAATTGTTTCTCCCTTGGTCATATCCAGCTGCTTCTCTGACTGAGAGTCATACAATGGGTAAGGAGAAGGTTCGAGGCCCCTCAACTAAAGCTGGCACACTTCCTGGGGTGGTCCACAATTGTGTTTACATTTGACACCTTCCAAAGGAAGAACCTTCCAATTCCTGGGCTCTTTTCCTCCAACCTCACAAAGAAAGATATCTCCAGTACCTTAGAAATACTGGTTTGGTTCTAGACTATCAAAATAGCGCAAGTCACATGGATTTTGCTGTTGCTGTTTCCTGATGCATAAAAGTTAGGTTTATATCCGGCGCTGGCTGAAAATTGCCTGTGACTTCA
>NW_006400013.1:3569964-3575521 GCF_000299155.1 Elephantulus edwardii
TAAAAAATTTTAAAAAAAGGTTTAAATTGCCTGGGAGGAGGTTGCCCATCTTTCCCTCTCAGAAAAGCTGGTGGATTTGAACTGCCTGCCTTTGAGCTTGCAGCACAATTCTTTACCCACTATGCCACCAGAGCTCCCTTGTTAGGTTGTTGTTATGAAATGTGGAGTCAGAACCGACTCAGCTGACCTCCAGTAGGTTTTCAGAGGCAGTAAATCACATGATAGGAGAATGCCTATCTTTCTCATACCAAGCAGCTGGTGGATTTGAACTATCAATCTCTGAGTTGGCATCCCCTAGCCACCAGGGAGTCCCTGGAACATTATGAAAATATTTAATATTGTTATAGAATTACCAAAATGTGACAGAGACACACACAGAGGACATACTGTTGGAATGGAAAAGTGACAGATTTGCTCTACAAAGGGTTGCCACAAACCTTCAACTTGTAGAAAAAGCAGTATCTGTGAGGTGCCATAAAATGAGAGATGCTGTCCCGATGCTCTGTGTGGAGCAGGACCTGGACAGCAGCCTCAGCTGCAGGCCTCAGCCATGGGCCCAGTGCTCCTCAGTGAAGAGCACCCTTCCCTCACCACAATCAAGAGACCCGCCTCACGCCTGGCACACTTTGCTCTTGTAGGATGAGGACCTCTTCTCTGAGGGGTGGAGTGGGTCTTCCTCTTACTAAGCATGAAACATTCAGCTTCTCCCCTAAGGGATGCCGTGTTAGGTGCTGTGGTATCAGTTCCAACACACAGTAAGCTACGTGTAACAGGATGAACCATCACTTGGCCCTGTGCTCTCAGTTGCAGCCATGTGTTGATCTACTCAGCTGACAGGCTCCCTCTTTTCCTCTGACCTTCTATTTTATCAAGCATGATGTTTTTTTCTCCAAGGACTGGTCCCTCCTGATAGCTCCCCCAAAGTATAAGGCCCATCACTGCATGTTTAAAGTACCCTCTGGCTGCATTTCTTCCCAATCAGAAGTGTGTTCTTTTGGTGGTTTGTGGTCTACTCATAAT
The DNA here is from genome assembly GCF_000299155.1 of Elephantulus edwardii. NCBI lineage: Eukaryota > Metazoa > Chordata > Mammalia > Macroscelidea > Macroscelididae > Elephantulus > Elephantulus edwardii. Next base: position 3,570,985 of record NW_006400013.1, read on the forward strand.
TCTTTGCCAAAACTACAATTCAAAGAGGCAGCAGCAGGGTACCATGGCAAAGAAGACAGTGCTAACTTTTAATAAAGATGGAAAAAGTCAATGCTGCTTGTAAAAGCAGAGATTAAATCTTTCTACCCCTCAACTCTCAAAAACAACTGATAGCTTCCTTCAAGTCCAAAGTGCCTAAAAAGCATCTCCAAGCCAGGAGCCTGGACTCCAGTGACCAGCCCAACCCACGGCAGACTTTCCTCTATAAAAGATGTTAAGGCAGGAGACACATCAGGACCACTCCCTGGCCCTCACCTCCCAATCCAAACAATCCACCAACACACCAGACAAACTCTGGACTTCCAGGTAACTCCAGCCTCCTAAGACTTGAGACTGAGGGAGAAAACATACTCAGAACACAAAAGATAAAACAAGAGTTAGCTGTGGGATTCACGTGAATCCCATGTGTCAGGGTACAGTCGTGACCACAGGTTTTGCATCCTTCCCTAACTCCCATTTGCAAGCAGATCACCACCAACTGTCTTTGGCTGGGTTCTAACCACAAACTTTCTGATGGTACAGGCAGGACCACTGAGTCAATTTCCACTCAAAGCAACTCTACAGTGCAAAGAAGAACTAACTAATGCAGGGTTTCCAAGGCTGTAAATCCCACATCTTTCGCTCACAGAGTGGCTGAAAAGTTCACACCACTAACCTTTTGGTTAGCTGGCAAGTATTTTAACCATTGGGCTACCAGAACACCTAAAACTTTGCACTAACTAAAGAATTCAGCAATCCTTTAGCATCTCTAGAAATCAGGATTCAGGCTGGAAAGAGGGGGAGGGGAAGCGGTTACAATTGTTCACGCCACCAAAACGGTCAAATAATAAATGCACTTGCTTCAAGCCCCAGCCCACTGGATGCTTGGTGAGAGCTGCTCTGGTGTCATCTAGATGGAAAACATTGCTTAGGGAAGGGGGTGGGGAGGACAGGGAAAGCCAAAAAGGGAAAAACAAGCCTCTCGTGAGCCCCTCCCACATCCTTTCCTAACTCCCAGCTCTCAACAGCAACCCAAATACAGAGTCTCTGAGCTGGAAGACGTCTTATTTTTAGATGAGGAAGCCAAGGCCCAGAAGACCAGCAACTCACTCACGGTCACCGAGCACATCAGAAGCAGTGCTGGTGGTCCAGGTGCTGGTGGTCCAGGTGCCCCCTTCACAAGTCACTGTTCCTCTGAAGTAAGCCACTGCTCCTCTCCAGAGGCCTTGATCTTATCAACCCACTCAGACCCCAGTGGGCTCAGACTGAGGGAACCGAGGACAAGCCTTCAGCATCTGAGTGAAGAGAGGAAGAAAGAGACCCTGGCAGAAGGTTTAGGTGAAAGCAGGAAGCAATAAGGTCTTTAGGGCTTTGATGGTGGTATGTGCTAAGAACATGGGGTGGGCTTGGGGATGGACTCAGTCCTAAAAGCACATTTCCTTATAAGGGAAGTCACAGGAAAGACAGCCAGACTACCACTCCCAGACACTGCAGGTAACAGCCTTGTGCTTCATTTATGGAGCAGGTGGAACTGAGGAGCCCCTGAAGGTGGGAGGTGGTACAGAAGCATCCCAGACAGGACAGCTGGCGCACAGGCAGCCCTGGGAAGGCCCCTCACAAAGCCAAAATGCTCAAACTGGTCCAAACAGAAGTTCAGGCTATTCACATCCCTGAACCCTGCAAGATCACGGGATGTGTGAGCCTGCATTATAAAAGTTAAAGCTTCCCTGTTATAAAGAAAGACTGAGTGTTTGTGTGTGTACCAGCCATCACTATAGGCAGAGCTGATCTGGCTCCAGCAGAGGGAGAAAGCCCCACTGAGATCAGGCACAGCACCACTTAGAACCACCTGCTTGCTGCCTGGATTTGGAAAAGGAAAAACCACCCTCAAACCAGTGTCAAGAGGTCTGGGGGGGAAGTCCCAGCCCTGCTACAAGCCAAGGCAGGTCACTTCAAGCCCTCCTGTCCTCTGTTCAGCTATAAAGAGGAGGGGGCAGGCTAATCTGGGGTTCGTTCACAGTCAGAGAATAAGAAACAGCAGACTTGAAGGGAAGCAGAAGAAAGCTGACTGAATCTCTGAAGGAGGGTAGGGCACTCTTCCCCATTTGCTCAAAATGACAATGAAAGTGGAAAAGAGGGGAAGAGACAATAAGAGAAGGTGAGAAAACAGAAGGCAGAGGCCAGGTCCTCTGGGATGGGAGAGGGTCTCCACTGGGCCGGTGCTGCTGGGATGGCATAGAACTGGGGGAGAAGAGAGTTGTGTGTTAGGCAGACTGGGTCCTGCCTAGGTCATATATTCAGGCTTACCACTAACAGGTCCTTTTACCCCTCCCAGAGGAAAAAAGTCCCGAGTGGGGCCACTTGATGCATGGTGGATGGAATGTGGTGACACAGCTTACAGACCCTGGACTTATAAGGCACTGAACAGCGACACAGGGAAAAAGAATGAGCAAGATACAGCAGAACATGATCCTAGACACAGGCGCTCTCCTGCTCCTAGAACTCAGTTCCCAAAATTCTAGCAAGGAGCTCCAAGGTTGTTCATCCAACCCATGATGGAGCCCCAGCCAGAGTTCCAGGTGAAGGGTCTGTTCTAGTGATCTGCTTGTGACTGCTAATTCCCGTCTTAAACATACAATATAAGGAGTTGGTTCTAAAATCACGTTTTGGCCAGTACTTTACCTTTCTGTCTGACACTGGTCAGCAAGCAGCAAAGCTAGGATAAAGTTCAAGGCACCTCTTCCCTATTGTCTGCAACAGCAAACAACAACTCACTGCCACTGAGTTGGAGTGGACTCTTAACTGACACTCAGCAGGTTTTCAAACACTATAAAAACATACAACAGAAGACTGCTTATCTTTCTCCCAAGGAGTAACTGGCAGATTTGAACTGACTGCCTTTCGGTTGGCAGCACAACTCCTTAATCACTAGACCACCAACAGGTCTACAATCCCAACTGTGTACGTGTATGTGTGTAGGGTGGGGGAAGCACAGACTGGAGTGATAAAGTCTTCTCCAAGGCAGGGGCAGGATGGACTAAGCATATAGAAAGTGTACCAGTCAGATCTGATTTGACGGTACACGCACACAAAAATAATAAAATAAAATAAAAAAAAATAAATAAAATTTAAAAAAAGAAAGTGCAAAGTGAAAGTTTCAGGTCTCTTATTCCGAGTTACTTCTGGCCCAGAAACAGAAGGCCTAATCTCTGCGGACACACCTGGTCAAAGCCTGTCTTGTGCACTGATCTATACTTCATTTAGTGAAGCAGACCAAACAGAGCATGAACTGCTCTGTGCAGACTGAGTGCTACAGCAGCCTGCCGGGGTGGGGCGGGAGCTGCTGTCCATTTGGCAGCAGGAAAAGGCAGGTGCCAAAGCTTAGCTATCAAGCAATCCAGAGTGCGAGGGTTACAGGGGACCCCCAACATACAGGCCTCCAGGGACATTCCTTTCCTTTCTGTGTCACCCACCTCTCCTATCCTTCCAGTGCTGTGTGGCCCAATCTATCATCTGCCCGCTGTGCTGCTGGTTGCCTCCACTGCCATACACTACCTCACAAAAGAACAAGACTCAAATGATTGAGAGTTAGGGAAATCCTTTCAATTGTAGTATTAGAGAAGAGTACATGGACTACCAAAAGAACAAACTTCAAGTGCTGAGTGCTCCTAGAGACAAGGATAGTGAAGCTTCATCTCACATACTATGGGCATGCTGATAGGAGGGGCCAGTGCTTCGAATAGGCTATTCCACTGGGTGGAGGATCAGAGAAACAGAGAAAGACCCTTGACAAGATGGACTGACAAAGTGACTGTAATAATGGGCTTGACTAGATCAAAGATGGTGAGGATGGTGCAGGATAGGGCAAGGTTCAGAGGGTCACTATGAGTTGTGGTTGACTTGATGGCACCAAACGATAAAACCCCTACATGCACAGTAACAAAATTAATACTTTCAACCCTGAAGACACACATTATCCCCATCTGCCCATCACTGGACAGCAGCTGGGACAGTCTGCTCACAGATCAAAGGTGGTTGGTTTGGACCTTCCCCACTCCAAGTACATTAGAATCCCTCTATGCCAAACTGTGCCTTGAGGGGGCCACAGCTATCAAGAGAGGGCAGTAGTGGTTCAGTGGTAGAATTCTCACCTTCCATCTGAGACTCAGGTTCGATTCCTGATCAATGCACTTCACACACAGCCACCTGCCACCCATCAATGAAGGCCCATGTGTTGTTATGATGCTGAGAAGGTTTCAAAGGTTATTTCCAGATTAAGACAAAAGGTTAAAAAGGACTGATGCTGGTGTAACCACTGTGAAAGGCGGTATGGTGCTTTCTCAAAAAGCTGCAAATAGAGATACCATTTGACCCAGCAATTCCACTATTGGGAATATACCATAAAGAGACCATAACTGTCACACAAGCAGATATATGCACACCCATGTTTATCATGGCTTTGTTCACAATAGCAAGGAGTTGGAAACAACCTAAGTGCCCATCAACAAATGAATGGATA
>NW_006400013.1:3576674-3584438 GCF_000299155.1 Elephantulus edwardii
TGGCAGTCCATGGTACATTCAATACTCTTCTCCAGCACCACAGCTCAAAGGCATCAATTCTCCTTCTATCCTCCCTAGTTATTGTCCAACTCTCTGATGCAAAGAAGTGATTGCAAAGACCATGGACTGTATCAGGCGCACCTTAGTCTCCAGAGAGACACCGTTGCGCGCGTGCACACACACACACATATATGTTATTTTTGCACCAAAACCCCCCAATTTTTAAAAAATGGTCTTAGACCCTATTCTAGCAGAAATCCAATAAAAGCCCAAGCCTCCTTTGGGAAGGATAGGCTGGCAGAGCCCAAAGAGAGGTTAAGTACTCCAAACTCTCTACCATGGGCTAGCACAAGTCAGGCTCTACCCCTTCTCCTGGGACACAGAGGAGAGTTCAAAATTATACAGACAGTCTTGATGGTTTGTGACAGCCAACAGCCTCTGCTCAGTCAGAATAAGTTGACAGGATACCAGCAGATGGGTCCAGGCTGCCCCATTTCACCACACCCGGCTCCTGGTGCAATCTGGTGCTTCTAGCACTGATGGGCCCACGAATGGAGGAACCAATGATTCTGGCACCTGCCTAGCATTAGCACATTCAGAGGAAGCCTTATTCTTCCCATTCAAAGAGATGTAAAATGAAGCCTAGGGCAAATAAGCCATGCTGGTCTCTAGAAAGGCAATGGAGGGGATCCTGGTACATGAAGCCTGTGGGGTGTTAGCAGTTCCCACCTCCTGGAATTGTGGTTTCTGAAGTGGAAGCAACAGGAACTATGAGAATTCCACTGGGACAGCCTCAGTCAGGGGATGGTAGAGGAATTGACAAGGCACCAGATGTTGCTGCTGCCCATGATGAATGGGCGAGCAGAAATGAGGGGCCACTGGGCCGTGCCAGGAACCAGCATGCTCCAGTTCAGTTCCGGGGAACCAGGGATGGATGGCCTTGGGCCAGGGCAGGCAGAAGTGTCTACTTCCCAAGACTGTCTAGAGGCTTAAGAGGATAAAAGGGAGGAGAACACGAGAGAAAGCAAAGGCTCAGCATCCCACAGTCCTCATCCTGCCTCCACTTGCAGCACTCCACAGCCCTCCCTGAGAAGAGGCTAGAAGACACCACCATGCACCATGTGTGGAGTGAAACAGAAGCTGGTTCTCATTGGGGCAAACTGACAGGGCTGCCACACACACATACCTTATATGGAAAAGGAAGAATAGGGCCTATGTAAATGGATGTCATTTTAGCCTTTCCAAGATGCTCAAAGCTGTGTAGCACCAAATGGGAGTGTGAAGGAATTCAATTTTGAGCATAAAGAGGGGCAGACTGCAGAGAATTTAGGTATTTTTTTAAAAAACAGACTCAAGGGAGCTCTGGTAGCCTAGTGGCAAGATGGTGAGCTGCAATCCCAAAGGCATACAGTTCAAACCCACCAGATGCTCTGCTGGAGATGGAAGGGCAATCTGCTCCTGTACCAGTCAGATCCAATTTGATGGTACACAACAAGAAAATTTTAAAAAATAAAAACATTTTTTAAAAAAACCCAAAAGACCAACATGGACTCAGTCTTTTTCCGATCACCATACAGCAGCTATTTTAAAAAACATCTGTGATAAAATGCGCCCCCACACAATAGGGGATGACAATGCCCATTAGCCAGGTATGGGATGACCCTGATATAAAATAAATGAGCCGTGGGGGCTGTCTCAGGCTTCTGCTTTAGCACACTAGATCATCCAAAATTCAGCTTTCAAAAATTCTAGACACAGCCACCTTTTCTCTCTCAATTCCCAAGTCTTGCCAAAACCTCTAATATAAAACAGAGCGTCAAGTACACAGTATGTGGTTAAGACCACAACCTCTAGGTTTAAATCCCAACTCCACCACTTAATAAAAATCTGAAAACATGCTGCCTTCAAGTAGGGACTGATGCATAGCTGACCCTCCAGTGGGCTTTCAAAAGCTATAAAAAACATAAGAGATGGCCCATCTTTCCTCCTGTGGAAAAGCCGGTGGATTTGAACCATTGTGCCTTCACGGTGACAGTACAATTTCCTACCCACGAGGCCACCAGAACACCACTTAATAGCCAGCTACATAAAAAATACATAGCATCTCTGTACTTCAGTTTCCTCATTTACAACATGGTGGTAATACATACCTATTTCACAGTACTATTGTGAAAGTTAAATAAATTAAAACAGTAAAGCATTTAGGACAATGTCTGAAACAATACCTTATATGGGCTTGTTATTAATAGTGCAGTCTCTCCACTACATATTTGAGCAGAGGGGACACATCCACAGCAACCCCCAGTGGAGGGGAAACCAAAATCTCCCTGGATCTATATGCTTGGAGAAAAGCCCAGGATCTTTATCCCTCATACCCAGAGAGCTTGCAGATGTCCCGGATTCTTGAAAGGGCTTTGGATAACAGAGAAACAGAGGTACTCACCTCAAACAGTGGACCCTAGAACTCTTTCATACTCACCTCTTCCATTGACTGGTACCCTGGAGTACCAGGGCTGTAAAGCTGTCCCAGCTATAAGGGATGCAATGAACAACCAAATATGCAGGTAGGGCAAGGACAGGATAGTTAAGCTGTAGCCACTTTAGGCATCACTAACCCCTACAGCTTACCATCAATCTTCAACTTGTACTTTTTCTTTTTTGGGGTTTTTTTGTTTGTTTGTTTGTTTTGGTTTGGGTTTTTTTAAATTATTATTAATTTTAATGAAAGTTTACAGAGACTTTAATTTTCATTCACTCATTCATTTCATTCATTCACTTTTCTCCCTGCCCAACCTCCCCCTCAGTTAGCTCTTCTCTTTGAAAAATGAACTTGTACTTCCATCTCAACAGAAGGATCCAAAAAACACAATCCTCCTCCCAGGATCAGCCCCTAGTGAAAAATCATTATAATTCACTTTCCATTGTCAAGATAAAATATACTTTCAAATTGTATCCACTTTCCCCAGGCTCCCTCTGGGAGTGTCCAGAAGGTTGCATTCCTTTTACCTCACCTTCTGGAGTTCTGCTACCAGTCACAGACCACCTGGAAGAGGGGACAACCTCCAACTTAGTTTTAAAATTGAAGCAGGATCCCTAGCACCTTCCTTGAATTCCCTTCTGTCCTCTATCAATTCCCAAGTGCCTAAAAAATGTCCATTTCCTCCTCATGCCACCCCAACATGATTTCAGGCCCTTCATAATCTGGCTCTCTGTATCACTGCAATACATTAAACTCTAGTTGTTTCCAATAATCCACTCCCCCGTGCATCAACTCTTTGCACATGCTGTTCCATCTTCCTCCTGGAATGCTTTTCCCACCCCCACAAACTCAACAAACTACTGACCCTTATCTCATCATGAGCTATGCTGACTCTGTAGCGGGTTTCAAGCACAACTCATAGTAACTCTATGAACAAAAGGCCTGAAGCCTTTCTACAACTATTGGCATTTAACAAAGTTCATGGAGTTTCCAGAGGCATGTTGTTTAGGAAGTGTATGCCACTCCTGCTCCAGTTAATCAAACCCATAGGTTAATCACCCCAACCCAGCAGTTAGCTAGTGGATTCAAGTCCCAGAGCAATTCCTTATCACACACAACCAGAGCTCCATCCTTATTTGAGGGCTGTATCTATGTCCTCCATTATACAAATATCCCTTTACGTATCATTATTTTGAACATACTATATGTTAAAGGATCTCCTGGCAAGATTTTCTCATCTCCCAGCCTGTGAACTTTTCACTGTATGCTTAACTCCAGAAAAGGAATCTAATATTTATAAGATGGAGGAGTTGCCACATGTTAAGTGGGGAAAGCAAAGGAAAAGGTCAGGGCCACAAAGCAAGCAAGTTTAAGACTACTGTCATGCCTACTGCCTTCAGTTTGATTCCATCAGTGACTCTTCAAGTGCAGAGTGAAATTGTTAAGCATTAGGTTTTTAAGGCTGTGAACTTTTAGATGCAAATCACCAGACTTTTTTACTTGTAAGTAGGTTCAAATAATCAACCTTCTTGTGAGTCAGAAGGGGAGCTCTGGTGGCCTAGTGGCAAGGAGCTGCAACTACAATCCCAGAGGCGCACGGTTCAAATCCACCAGATGCTCTGCCGGGGAAGGAGGGACAATCTCCTCCTGTACCAGTCAGATCTGATTTGACGGTACACTTACACAAAAATAATAAAATTTTTTTTAAAAAAAAGTGGAGCATTTAGCCATTTCTGCCACTAAGGACTCTAGAAGATGAGCATTACCGCTATTAACTGTTAACTACCACCACCACAAAAACATACTGCCTTCTCCAGGAGCCTAATATCTTCAGGAATCAAGACACTAGAATCCCTTGGCTTTCTCCAGATTTCTTATCATGAAGTGCCAGGAGTCAACTGTGACGCACAACAACCTTATGAACAACAGATCTGAACCCTACTCTATCCTGTGCCATTCTCACCATCTCTCACATACTTGAGCCTACTGCTACAATCCATCTTGTTTCAGAGTCTTCCTCTCTTACAAATATCTTTCATCTTTCCAAGCATGATGTCTTTCTTCCTCCAAGGACTAGTCCCTCTAAACAAGGAAGACTTGTTTGTTCTCTTGGCAGTCCATGGGATATCCTGTACTCTTCTCCAAGACCACAACTCAAAGGAAAAGACTATTATCTTTACTGTCCTACTTTCAGATGCATAGCAAATAACTGAGACAATCGTGGCTTGAATTAGGCACACTTTTAATTTTTAGGCTGACATTATGGCTCTTTAGTACTTTGGAGAAGTCTCAGACAGCAGATTTTCCCAATGGAATATGTCTTTTGATTTCCTGGCTGTTGGTACTAAGGGTGTTGATTATGGACCCAAACAAGATGAAATTGTTGACATCCTCAATCTTTTCTCCATCTATCATGATGTTGTCTATTGATCCTGGAGGGAGGATTTTTGTTTTCTAGATTTTGAGATGTGATCAATATTGAAGCCTATAATCTTTGATCTTCTACTCCAAGTGCTTCAAGTCATCCTGACTTTCAGTAAGCAAGGTTGTGTAATCCGCGTAACACAGGTTGTTGATGAGTCTTCCTCCCAACCTGATGCCACATTCCTCTTCAGCTCCTCCAATTCAATGATTGGAGCAAATCCAATGATTTGCCCAGCATACAGACCCAACAGGTACGGAGAAAGGATCCAACCCTGACACATACTTTATCAGACTTTAAACCATACAGGGCTTCCTTGCTCTGTTTCAACAACAGCCTCTTGGATAACTTAATTTCCAACAGTCAATCAGCTGTAAGCCTGGGTCAGCCCTGTGAGTCAATCAGAACAAATTCAGATTTCCCTGATGGTGGCTCTTGGTGCTCCAAAACTGATCACCTAGGAGACATTTAAGGAGAAAGAAGTCCTCTAGTTCCAATTCAAACCACCTAAAATCCAAGAGAGACCCCAGCAGAGGAACTATTGGATTGGTGTTCAAAAAGCTCATGAGTGGAAGGGAGTTGACCCTTTTAGCTGACAAGAGCAACTCTTGGACCACTCCAGGTCAATAGTTTTAGATCTCTGCTACACGTGAGGCTCTGGCTGGCTCTGGCCCACCAGTGTGCCAGCCTACCTAGTCCCCAAGGAATTAACAGTCGGGATTACACTTTCTGAAAAATGACCAGTACCCCAACTTTCTCCAAGATTTTAGCCTAGCCACTATAGAGTAGTGGTTCTGACGGTCAGCCTAGCTCATCTGTTGAGTGGCGTGGAGTCTCTGGCATAAGTACTCTCTCAACTTCACAAGAAGTTATATCCACTTCCCAACTTCAGCCTACTATGACAAGCAGAAGCCCTTACATTGGCAACTACGCCATTCTCCCCAAACTCTAAGGGAATCTTCTGAACAACCAAGGGGTATTGGAAAAGATATCCAAAGGCAACGGTCTGTCAGCATCAAGGTCCAAGGAAAACCAGGCCTTCCAGGACAAAACTACCTTATTGCACTAGAGTCATTAAGGGACGTCTACATCCCTCAGAGTGAAGATCTATATCACCCACCCAAGACCCAGCCCAATCCAGACCTAGATTCTCAAGATGCCATGCCATTGCTGGGTTACAGCTGGCAGCAGACCTCTAAAGAGGAGCTCAAGAAATGTGGAAGCCGGAAAGGGGTGCTCCCTCCATCCTTCCCTCAGTGTGGAGCCCAGCAGTGCGCCATCACCGTCATTCTGAACCAAAGAATAGCACAGACAGGCGCAGGCCACAGGACTGAAGGAAGGGACCAAATAGTCCCCACCGGGGGTTCTGAGGTTTCCTCGCCCTCGACCCCTCACCGAGGGGAAAGCGGCTCAGGATGGATAACTGGCCCTCGGTTTCCTGGGCAAAGGCGGGGCAGGAAGGGTCTCTCCGCCTGAAATGACACAGCAGAGGCCAGAGGCCCTTCAAGGTATCTGTGAAGCCTAATTCCTTTCCGCACCAGTTCTGGTTTGCCCCATCTGGTGAAGGTCCCATTCTGTGATAGCTTTAAGGGTTTTTATCCACCACCCCACCCCCGACACACATCCTTTCCGATCCCACCAGCCCATTAACCTCCCAGCTGCTGGTGGTTCCACGAAAGCGCCTCCTAAACCCTCCTCATTGCACATGGCCGGCGAGCAACACATTCATTCTCGTGGAATTTCAGGCCAGCTCCGGGGTGTTGGCTGCGCTGGCGGGGCAAAACCAGAGGGAGAAAGCCAGTAGGGGATCGTCTCTAGTCACGTCCTTCCTAACCCTAATTCCCAGATGGCCCCTTAGCCAAGGCCCAGTTCAACGGCTGCTAAGAAAATCCGCGCACTCCGCTCAACTACGGCTAGCATGAACCAAGGCGCCGGGCTGGCTGGCCGCCTGGGCTTCCAAGGTCATGGGAAGGGGTCAGGGTAAAAAGGGGAAGTGAGTGAAGGTGCTGCCTCCCACCAAGCTAACCGAGGGGAGCTCCTTCCAGGCGAGGCGGGTGTCCGGCCCCGCGGGCGCAACGTCTCGGAGAAGAGCTGAGCCGGGCGGAGGTGGGAAGCGAGGGCGCGCGGGCAGCAGGAGCAGGACACACAGATCGTGGACCCTGAGTTCGTGAGGGCGGGGAGACAATGCCCGCCCGGCTGGGCAGTCCAGGCCGCAGCGCCCGCCCGCCGGACCCTGGCTGCTCCCTCCAGGGCGAAAGACAGCGGCGGGAAGGCGCCGGGGGGACAGACAGCCCTAGCCGCGCAGCGGAGGAGGCCCCCACAATCCTCTTCCACGCCCACCTCCGCGTGCACTTCGCAGTCCAAGTCCCGGGACCACAGACCCACCTCCTCCTCCAAGGTGCTGCCGGAGCTCGTGCCCGTGCCGTGCTCGCCGTCCGGCTTCAGGTTGCTCATGGTGCAAAGGGGAAGGAAACGCCGAGGGCGAGCCCGGCGCCCGGCCCCGGCGGGGAGGTGGTGAGAGGGGCGCGGTGACCAGTGCGCTCCGGGAGTGCGGGGCGGAGTGGCGGTGGGGGGAGGGCGCGGGGAGGTGAGAGGGGCAGCGCCGCACTGGCTGGGGTCACATCAAGTTTGGCGGGTGCAGGAGGCAGTGAAGAGGTGAGGCAGGGAACCTGAGCCGAGCTGGGGCGGCCCTGGCCTCCGCCTTTTCACTGCGACCGCGAGTGAGCCCTCAGCCCACCCTTCCCAATTTTGAACCATGCAGTGTTACCCTGCTCTGTTCTGACTACTGCTTCTTGGTCCAAGTACAGGTTTCGCATTAACACAATTAAATGTTCTGGGATTCCCATTCTTCTCAGAGTCAGCC
>NW_006400013.1:3584538-3612958 GCF_000299155.1 Elephantulus edwardii
GCTGGGGCCCTTCCAGGCCCCTTCCCCGCCCCCCTCGCAGTCTCCGGGGGAACGCGCAGCCAATCCCCGCCGCCCACTGCGGGCTCGCCCCGGACCGGGCTGCGTTGCGCTGGCCCGGGGCGAAGCTTTTTTCCTCTCGGTCTGGTCTTCTCTACCGGACTTTTCCTGCCCGGTTCGCGTCTCCACTACTACTTTTTAAACTTTGATGAACTCTCCCAGGGAACTTTCTTAAAGGGCCCGCGCGACTTGCGCCGTTGCAGCCCACGGGAGGTGGAGCCAGGTGCCTGAGCCCCACGCCCTGCTGCTTGTCAGCGTGCGCGTCCCACCAGACCCTTGCAACAAGGCTCCTGGGTTTTCGGCTTCCAGGGGAAGCTCCGTTTATATCTTGAGCTGGGACAGTGAGGTACCTGGGCATCCCTTTTACACCTCCCATGCCAAGTTAGTCTCCCAATTATCCGCGCCTTGCGGTCCCCGAGCGCAGGGCTGTTAGGGACCAGGTGAAGAGGGCAGACACCTGGCCTGTTTCGCTCCGTGATCTTGAGAAAGTCACTTCCCAGCTCTGGCCGGGGCTCTGAAGGTGGGAGTTGGGATCTTAAACTCCATTCCTGATCCCAGCCGCCTAACTTGGCGGGAAAACGAGTCACTGGAACCCAAACACTAGCCCAGGGAGAGTGCCTCCAATGATCAAGAAGGTGAGGTTCGTGGCGTCTCCCCCGACCCCCTAGCTTTTGGGTCCATTTCCCCGCCTCTTATTCAGAGTCCCGGGCGGGGGGAGGGGACCGCAGCAGGGAACCTCTGGCCGACTGTAGGGATTCCCATCCTCCCCCACCCCCGATACGGGTTCGCGTCCGCCCCTTCGTTTGCCTTTTGCTTTTGAAAACGTGCAGTGTGCGGCTGACACTAGCCGCTACTTTCCCTCCACCTTGGAGAAAGCGACAGCCCACCCAGCTCGTACCTCGCTTGTAACACCAGAGCCACAAACCCATCGTAGATGCTTAAGGACTGGATCCCTTTCCAAACTCCTCTACCTGGAATTCAAACTTGGGCTTTAGGATGCCATTGGCCAGAAGAGCGAGAGGCCTCCAGGACCCCAGTACTGTCCGAGGGTTGGCAGCTGTGTCGTGCTCTGGCTTTCCCTACCAAGCGAAGCTGCAGCACGTGAGTTTTAAGTTGGAAGTAGCATGCGGCAGCTTGGAGTGGGAAGAACTGGCTTAGCAGTCTCGAACCAAGGACACAGCCACTCTGAGCCTTAATATTGCACTTGCTAAATAGGGCTGGTACCATTCTGGTGGCCTAGTGGTAAGAAGCTGCGCTGCAATTCAAAAGGCAAGCTGTTTGAATCCACAAACTGGTCTGGGGGGGAAAGATGAGCAATCTCCTCCAATATAATTTACTACCGCTGAAATTCCAATGGAGAACCAGCTATAGGACCGTTTGATTCTAAGGTACACAACCGCTACTTCACATTTGAAGAAACTGAGCACTGAATGCTAGTACCAAGCACTTACTAATTTTCCTCCTAATCTCCTTTTCAACACTTGTTTCAGACAAAATGTTTTTTAATGTGTTGGAAACTGCGCCTTATAGGAATTGAGAATTGTCAGTTAATCTATGAGGTGTGCTTCATTTTTTCCTGTTTTTCAAGATGCTTCCAGCCTCTAACACCTCCAGGAGGAGCCAACATTGTGAACTGTCCTGGCCAGCCTTCAGTGACTCCATCTCATTCACAAGCCTAGATCCAATTTGACATCATCCTCTCCACCCCCCAAAATTCCCCACAATAGAATTTTTTAGTCAAGCATGACTCTGGACTGGTCAACTTGATCCTCCCTGCTTGCTCCTCTCCTTTCTGCTCTCACCTCCTACCCTACCCCATCATTCTAATCCTTTCCTCCCTTTAAGATTTTGCTTTAGCTTAATTTTTTTCTAGGAGGAGCCCCAGTGTCTGGCCCTTTTGCTCAGATACTTCTGTGAATTACTTTTCATTTTCCAAAGGAAAAAACTCAGATGTAGAAGTTCAACTCTATTACTTTTTTTTTTAAATGTTATTATTTTTTGTGTGTGTACCATCAAATCAGATCTGACTGGTACAGGAGATTGCCCCATCTTCTCCAGCAGAGCATCTGGTGGATTCAAACCGCATACCTCTGGGATTGCAGTGCAGCTTCTTGCCACTAGGCCCCTCAACTCTATAAAGGAAGGAAGCTGTCACCAAAGAGGTGGCAAATACTGCAGAGTTGATAGTTCACGTGAAGCTGATAATTTCTTTTAAAAGATGTTATGTGCTATCAAATTGGATCCAATTTATAGCTGACCTTTCAGTGGATTTTCAGAGGCAATAAACTGCCCAGGAGGAGATTGTACCTCTTTCTCCTTGGGAGCAGCTGGTGGATTCGAACCACCTGCCTTTGGGTTGGCAGCACTATTTATCAAAGTCATAATCTCAAACTCCAAAGGGAACAGCAGATTGTATAAATGCACAGCTCCCCCTCAGCCCACACTATAAGTGGGATTGGAAAACAGGATTGGAGAGGAAAGAGTTGGGGCTGTGTAACTCTGGGAAATGGCCTGGAGGCAAGGATCTTGATCTTCTTTCCCCACATTGTGACCTACTTGGCTTGGACTGGAGACATTTTATTGGTGTCCCCCAAGCACCAGACTCTAAGACACCTCTGAATTTTCCTATTTCTGTTCTCTGCCTAGATCCTCCTATTCCCTTTCCCTGTTCCGAAAGCTTCCAAGCACCCAGGTTATAAATCTCTCTAGGCTTTATGTTCTTATGGTCAAGCTAGAGATACCCTCCAGGCTCTTCAGTGTTAAATGAGATTCAGGTTCTGAAGGTACTTAAAACAGCCTCAGACCTCTAGGGCAACAGGAAGGGTGATTATAAAGTCAACAAAAGACCAGAATAGGGAACATCACTTCAGACTCTACCTTCCTGAGAGGTAGTACCCAGCCATACCCCTCCACCACTAAGGCCTTATTTCTGCTATCCTCAGTTGGCTGAAAAGTAGGAGAAGCTGCTTGAAGATAAGGATGGTGTTTTTTCACTTTTGATTCCAGATTCGAGCCCAGGTCCTGGCACAAGGGGTTCAGAAGTGAATATTGGAAGATCAGGACTACTATGGAAAATCCCTTCTAGAGAAATCGTGTTACACTAACATGTGAATGACTGCCAAGATAGAAGAAAAAATGGGCAACCTGAATGGGAAGGGTAAAAGAACGTGAAAAACAACAAACAAAAACCCAAAAGGGGCGTCTGAGCAGGCCAAAGGTTTCTGGCCTGGTCTCTGGGCTCCTGCCATATTCTGTGCAGTAGCAAAAGTCTGTGCCCTTTCTTCAGTCCCTGTCCAGCCACAGGGACAGCAGCCTTTGCAGATGGGAAAATGAAGGTTCAGAGGTTGAAATCAGCCCATCTGAGGTCACCCAGCAAGGTACGGGGACACCCTACTGAATTCATGTCATTCTTTGTTTTAATTGTAGAAGTAAGTAGATAGGCTTGAAATTTTCTAAGGGAAAAACTGACAAAAGATCTTTTCATATCAAGACCTTGAATGATCTCCCAGAAAGTATGTGTCTAGGGGGAAAAAAATGAGGTTTCATTTTTGCCAAACATTAAATGGCACTTGCTAAACTTTTACTGGTTTTGAGCCCTTCCCAATGAACCAAAGGTCACCGAGAATGCCTCACTGGCCCTCCTCCCTGCCTGAGTCCTGACTCCCAGAGCCTGGTAGAGGGCTCTGCAGGCCAGAGCAGCTTTCAGAATTCTGATATGCCTCAGGAGCAATCCCCACTGGGTAGAATTTCTGTGAAAGACCCAGGGGTTTTGCTCTTGACTATATTCCAGAGGGGCAGTGAGTCTTGGAGATGCTAAGGCTTTGCACAGAGCAGTGCCTGGTCGACTTAGAAGTGATGAGCTGATTCTATTCTTGCCACTGAAGACGTGGCTCCTGTGTGGTCCATCTTTACTGCCTTTTTACCACCTAATGAAGCTCATTGCCCAGTCAGAGGAAGGGAGCTGGTACAAGCATTCCCTGGGTAAGAACATTTAACTTAGAATTCATACTTGTCCTTCAGTGTTATGTAAATTTGCCTTTGCTCTTTGAAACTCACAACACATTCTTCATCACAATCACCTTCATTTGCTGCACCTGCATCTTTTAAATCATTGAGAAGATTTGTGGCCTCGGCAAAGCCAACCCCGTTGCTGTTTAGTCAGTTCCAATTTGCAGCAACCCTGTAGGATGGACTAGAGCCGCCCAATAGGGATTCAGAGCCACCCAAGAGGGATCCAGAGCTGCCCAACAGGGAATCAGAACCAGTTAATCTTTCTGGAATAGAACCTCTCAGTCTTTCTCCCAAAGAATGATTGGTGGGTTTCAACTTCCAGCTTTTCCATTAGCAACCCAGTATATAACCCACCGTACCACCAGGACTCCTTTTTGCACTAACCAAATCCATTGCTATTGAGTCCATTTCTAAGCATGGCGACCCACTATCAAGTTTCTAAGGGTTTAGGAAGAGATTGCTTGCTTTTACTCCCAAGATTGATTCAAACCACTGACCTATAAGCTGCCCAATATGTAACACACTGTTGCACCAGAGCTCCTTTCCTACACGGAAGTAACTAAGCACAAATCATAAGTACCTTTTCTGACTTACTTGTAAAAAAAGTACACTTAGGAACAGATTTCATTAATAACTGGAGGACTTCCTGTACTCCTGTTCTCTCTCAAGCTTTGGGGATTTAAGAAGGCGCTGTAGTGGCCGAGTGAGAAAGTTTTCTTTCCAACCCAAAGGCAGATGGTTCAAAACTACCAGTGTTTTTATTGTTAAAACACGTGCACGCGTGCACACACACACACACACACACACGGCACACGGTGCAGGGGGGGGCACAGGGAGGAAAAAGTGCAACAATAAATGAATGGAAATTCAAAGTATCTGTAAATTTCATTTAAATAAATTTAAAAAATAATAAATACACACACACACACACACAAACAACAAAATAATAACACAACAACCCACAACAAATGACCGGCTGTTCCTTGGGAGAAATCGCTCCTGTGATTTTATAACCTCTGAAAACTCTCTAGAGGTACAGCTGAAGGGTTCCAATTGATGACAATGAGGATGAGAGACAGAGAGAAGGGCCTTGCTGCTGTTATTAGGTGCCTTTGAGTCAACTACAATTCATAGCAACACTATGGATCTGAACCCTGTCCTGTTCTGTACCATCTTCATCATCTATGGTATACTTAAGCCCACTGTACTGTACAGTCACTTTCATTGATGGTCTTCTTCTTCACTGACCTTCTGCCTTTCCAAGCATGATCCCTTTCCAAGGTATGGCCCCTCATAACAACATGCCCAAAGTATGTGAGATGAAGAATCCTTGCCTCTAAAGAGCACTCTAGCTATACTTCTCTAAGACAGACTTACTTGTAATGAGTAATGGCATTTATTTGTTGCTAACAGAAAGGTTGGTAATTTGAATTCACCCAGCAGTGCAATGGAATAAAAGCCTGGTAGTTTGCTTCCATAAAGATTAAAGTTCAGAAAGTCCTATGAAGCAATTCTGTTTTAATTAATGCATGAGGTCTCCACAAGATAGAGTTAACTGCAACTGAGAGGAAAGACATTGGGAGTTCAGTGGTAGAAATCTTGCCTTCCATGCAGGAAATCAGAGTTCATTTCCTGGCCACTCTACTGTAGCACAGCCACCACCCATGTATCAGTCAGCAGAGGCCTACATGTTGCTATGATGCAGGGGTGGTTTTGTGGGGTTTTTTTAAAATTTTATTTTATTATTATTAGTGTGAGTACCATCAAATCAGATCTGAATGGTACAGGAAGAGATTGTCCATCCTTCTCCAGCAGAGCTTCTGGTGGATTTGAACCACATACCTCAGGGATTGCAGTTCAACTTCTTGCCACTAGGCCACCAGAGCTCCCTACTGCTGGGAGGGGTTTTTTTGGTTATTGTTTTCTCTCCCTACAATAGTACTGAGCAGATTTCATTAGAACTTCAAACTAAAACTAGAAAGAAAAGCCTGGTGATCTCTTTCTGAAAATAGAGGCCTGTGGTCTAATCCACAACCAATCATGGGCACAGTGTAGTAGGATTGAACAGCATTTTGTTCTGTGATGCCAAGAGTCACAACCAACTTGATGACAGCTAACGGAAAGCAAGGCAATGCTTAGCCCAAAGGAATGGTACTTCGTGGTGGCTTCTGGGGCCCCACAGGTCATGGAATCTGCTATAAGAGGTCCTACTATGTGTAGACTGGTTCCACCCACCCACCCACTTAAATATGTCTTTTAAATCCTGGCTTCTGTGCCTGTGGTTATAATCCTCTTTAGGAATGGGCTGTTATAGAAACAAAATTAGTGTGGGATATATTTTTAGCAGATCTCTTTTGAGACATAGAGAAATTAAACATGCAAAGTAGAGAATGAGCAAGATAGAAGTGAAACCCCATGAAGATTATCCTGGAGCAGAAGGTCAAAATAGACAGTTGATGGGAGCTCTGGTGTCCTACTGGCAAGAAGTTGTACTGCAATCCCCGAAGTGTGTGGTTCAAATCCACCAGATCCTCTACTGGAGAAGGAGGGACAGTTTATTCCTATACCAGTCAGATCTGATTTGACTGTACATGTACACACACACACACAAATACTACTAATAAACTTTTTTTAAAAAAAAAAAAGACAACTGATACAAAGAAAACCTTACCCTAGAGCCTGCACCTTGAATTTTGACTTCTAGCCTCCTTTCTTTATTTATTTGATATTTATTCTTTTTTTCCTTGTTGAACATTTTCACCCCCACAACCCATCCTTTAAATACACCCCTTGTTCCAGACTGTTGTCATACATATAATGCGTAATCATATATTCCTTTTGAAAGATCTTCCCCTCATCAGTTTTAATGCAGTGTTCATTATCCACTCTTTTTCCATTCTCCAGAAATATGGAAGGCTTCACGAATTTGCACGTCATCTTTGCACAGGAGCCATGGGTATTCCTCTCTTTACCATTCCAATTTTAGTATATGTGCTGCTAGAGTGGGCATGACTTCTAGCCTCTTAAAAGGGAGTTCTGGTGGCCTACTGGTAAGGAATTGCATTATCAACCCAAAGGCACCTGGTTTGAATTCAACAGCTGCCTCATGGGAAAAGAAATGAACAATCTCCTCCTGTGCAATTTCTGCCTCTGAAAACTCTCTGGAGCGTCAGCTATGAGTCAGTTCTGATGAAAGGTAAATAACAATAAGCTACCTAAATGATAAGAAAATAACGTTTTCTTGCTTAAAGCTACCCATTTCTGCTGTTTCTCTTATTTTAACACTAGAAGACTAACACTTGAAATATCTTCTAAGCCAGTGGACGTCATATTTGACTGCAGACCAAAATTGCATTTTGAAAAATTCCTAAGACCCACCAGAAAGGAATTACATGTGACTCTGGGAGCCGAACTTGAGAGTTACCATGTCACCCAATAGAACTCCAACTGTTTTCATCTAACACTAAAATTTCAGCTATAAGCTTATCTCTGCACGCAGCATCACCTCCAGACCACTCTTAGGGCCCCATTCAGGTTCAGCTGTATTTACACAAGTATTGTTACCAGATTATGATTAGTAATGATAACATTTGCCAAGTTAGTCATTGACTTCTTATCAAAGAGGTGAAGCTTCCAAATTTTGAGATTTTTAAAAAAAATTTTATTATTTTTTTTGTTTTTTTTTTATTTTTTGTGTGTGTGTGTGTGTGTGTGTACACCATCAAATCAGATCTTACTGGTACAGGAGGAGATTGCCCCCTCCTCCAGCAGAGCATCTGGTGGATTTGAACTGCGTACCTCTGGGATTGCAGTGCAGCTTTTTGCCACTGGTTTCCTTACAAGTATATATTGTGCTTCACACTATCTCTCATTCACATTATGTTCCATACGATCGTTCTGATTCCTTGTAATTATAACATTAATCAACATTGAACTATGCCCACCATTGCCCTGTCTTTCTGGATAATTTCCATTTCCTTTACCCACTCTTCCGTTAGCCCATCAAACTGTGCAACCCTATAATCCCGCCTCCCCTCTGTACTTTGTAGTGCATGGTTTTAGGTGGGTTACAAACCATTCAGCCTCAGTTTCCTCTTCTGTTAGATGGAGATCTAACAGCATTTCTGTGGAATCAAATGAGATGTGTTGGAAGTTCCTGGCAATATGTCCTCTTAATTTACAATTAGGTTGTTCTTCCAATTAAGCCAAAATTTGTCACCCTGAGCCTCCCCCCCCCCTTAACTCGCCTATACATACTGGTCTTGACTTTCGGCCCCAAAACCCCACAGAACAAACCCATGTCCCTGTCTGGGACAGCTCTTCAGTCACCATGTCCCTTTCTCCAGGGTCTGATTCAGGGTTAGGGTTAGTTCCAGAACTATTTGACATAGAGATGGTAAAAAAGGGAGTGGGAGTGGAAGTGTTCTTTTTCAGCATTCCTTAAGCAGAAAGGGAATATGAAAAGCTTATGTTAAAAAAGCTTATGGATCTGTGATCACATGAGAGGAGAGGGGTTCCCAGTCTTTCTGAAAGTGTGTTAGCTATGTGCCAAGCACTGGGTTCTGCTTACACGTTCCTGACAGTGTTCAACTCTCGAGATTAATTTTTCAATATTTTACATTAAAGCCAAGAGAAGTAACTTGCCTGATGTCACAAAACTGTAATTGACAACTGATATTTGAACTCAGGTCTCCATTTACCTCACAGGACATGACTCAAACAAAGGAATTGAGGTCTAGAGTCCAAAATTAATTTTCCCCCGGCATCATCTAGATTACTATTTACAAGCTTTTTATTAACAGTAATATAAGCTTATTTTCTTCCCATGAATGCACAACTTCACTTTTTCCATAAATGTACACTTTTTTCTCTGTCTGGAAAAGCTAATATTTACTCGTAGTATAAAGTTCACAGGGCACAAAAGAGTATTGAAAGCAGTTTGACAGTTAGTTCCCCCAAAAGCCAAACAGAATTAGCATGTGATTCAGCAGAGATTCCAAAGAATTGAAAAACAGGTCTTCAAATAAGAACTTGTACACAATTGCTCATAGCAGCACTGTTCACAGCACACCAAATGCCCATCAGTGATGAGTAGAAAAGCAAAATGTGATATATTCATACAATGAACTATTAATTGTAAAAAGAAAATACCGATAGATGCTATAACATTGCTTAATCTCAAAAACTGCCGAGTCAAATAATGCTAACACAAAAGGCCATATCTGATTCCATTTATATAAACATATAAACTATCCAATTCATAGAAAATTCATAAAGAAAACAGATTAGTGTCTCCCAGGGGATGGAGTGGGGTGGATGCGAATGGTGGCCAATGGGCACAGGGTTTATTCTGAGGATGATGCAAATGTTCTGAAACAAGAAAGACATTACAGTTGCACAACATGGTGTAAATGCCACTGAAATGTACACTTTGAAATGGTGAATTTTATGGGAATACTGAGTCTCTCTTTCACTCTGTTCCATAGAACTGGTACAAGTTCCAGAGCCATTCTGAGGACTTCTGGACATTTGTTCAGCACCTTGTTTCATTCACCAAGCAGAGTCTTGGAAATCATTCACATTCACACTTGGAGACTTTCTATGTAAATCTATATCGCACCTTCATATCTATTCTGCTTTATCTACCCTCACTTATCTAGATTGTTGACGGGATCCAGGTATCCCATCCTGATATATTACTCTAGGCTGCTGTGACTAACTTGACCTACTTATCGGTCCTTTCCTGCATGCCTTTATCTGTGAGGAAATGCCTAGAAGTGATATTGCTAGGTCAAAGGGCACGTGCATTTTAATTTTTATAATTACAAAAGTAATACTTATGAAATTTTCAAACATCTCTCTAGCTCAAGAAAATGAAAGCAGCTCCCCACCCCACCCCCATCACAATCCCCTGCTCAGCTCCTCAGAGGTGGGAGAAACTCCTTCTACTCACCTGCTCCCCTCCCCCCACCTCATCCCTGGCCCCAGGCCTGCTGTGTTCTTATCTTCTGGAGCCCTCCCAGCATGCCCAGCCCTGCAGCCTGACCATAGGTCCTGCCTCCTTCACATCTTTCTTTCCTCATTCTTCTGTAGAAACTTCCCCACCCATCCCCAGGGCCAAAGCTAGGTCTTAAGTATAACTGTTTACAAATGCCTTCAAATAATTGGGGAGGTCTGGTGGCCTAGTGGCAAGAAGCTGCACTGCAATCCCAGAGGTACATGGTTCAAATCCACCAGATGCTGTGCTGGAAAAGGAGGGGGCACACAAAATAATAATAACAGTAATGCCTTCAAATACCTGAACAGGTTAAAAGAGTAGAGACTTTTCCTTCCACCCTCTGACTCCATTTTACCAAAGAGGCAACTGAGACTCAGAGGAAAGAATCGATAGTGCCTAATATCCTGCCGAGGGGATCATTTCATTCAATTAATAAATGATTGTTAAGTGCCCAGAAGGCCTGTCGTGCCAGGCAATGTATTCAACAAAACAGTCCACTGCCCTCACGGAGTTCATATGATACCCAGGAATGTGAATTTTGCATTCGCTAGCCTATCAGCTGCAGTTTGAAATGTTCATGTTATATGCTACTTCTGCAATTAGAAAATTTAAAATGCATTCACAAAATGAGTGAATGATAGAAAAGGCTGCCCAAATGGAGAATGAGATCCCTCCTCAGTTGTGTCTCCTGATATGTAGTATCACAGCAAGTTCAAGTCGGCCTCTGCTTTAAAATGAAGGACTTGGATTAGACCTGAGAACTCTCCTGGCTCAGTCCATAGGAAGTTGCACTGCTACCCCCCAAAGCCAAGCTTCTCTGGCAGTATGAATACACCAGCAACTCCACAGGAGAGAGATGGGCAATCTCCTCGCGTGTGATGGATAGTCTTGGAAGACCAATGGAGTGACAGATATGTATCAGTTACAACTCAACAGAATTAAGAGAGGGAGAGACTGGATCAAGGATTACTCTGGGCTCTTGTCAGTGGTGAAACAGCCCAAGCACTGTGTCCAAGGGAATGAGAGGTCAGCTATGGTCTTCAATCTGGTCAGCCATCTGGAATAGTTCCTGGGAGGCCAAGGCACTGCAGCAGGCCCCTGTGAGTTGGGGGGTGGGGAGGTGGTTGGGTTTGCCCCTGGAAAGATGAGGCCTTCAAGAAGGGCATGGGATAAAACTGGGCATGTTCAGTGTGTGGTTTGACAGATGCGTGTCAGGTAAGCAGAGAGGAGCTCTCAGGAGCAAGACAGGTGAATTGGGCGCACAGGTAATGCAAATCCTCACTGAAGATAGACCAAGGGCTAAGGTCATCTGGTGGTGGCAACATCAAGGCCTTTGTAGGAGGAACTCAGAACTGAAGCAAAAAATAATACCTGGGGCTTGACAAGAGAGGGTCCTTAGAGACAGAAGCTAAAGTGGCTGTGTAGGATCTACTGGAAGCCCTGATTTGGTCGGAAGGCCAGCTAAAGTGTTTGGACATGGGAGACTAGGGGTAGGAAGAGACTAGGGAAAAAAAAATAGGCCTTCCCATGATGAATGCTAGAAAGCAAAACAGAAGCGCCAAACAGTTGCCATAGAGTTGATTCCAATTCAATGCAAGTGCATGTTTCAGAACTGAGCTCTAGGGGGCTTACAAGTAGCTGATTTTTTAGGAAAAATATGGCAGGTCTTTTCTCTCAAAGCTCCTGTGGAATAGATTTCAATACATATAGAACAGAACCGCCCCATAGGGTCTCCAGGTCTGCAGCCTGGGTATTTATAAACATTTAGGAAGGAGTCCGCCGCACCTTTCCCCCAAAGAGTGGCTCAAGGGTTTAAACTGCCAATGAGCCATTCCAGTGTCATCATTCCATGAGACTTGCAAAACACAGGCAGTGGCCTACTTTTTAGAGGGGATGTTGGTGCCTCAGGAAGTGAAGTTTGGAAGGCCACATTCCTTTCCACCTCCCCCACTCCATTTACACTGGGAGATTTACAATATACATTAGCATGTAAAAGACTCTGGAAGAACTTGGAGAAGGAAACTTGGTGAGGGGAAGGAGTGTTAAATTTACTGCTGTGCTGCTAACCCGGAGCCACACTTCTTTGGCCTTTCAAATCCATCCACCAGAGGCTCTGCAGAACAATGGACAATCTTGTTAGAGCCTCTTGAAAACCTGCTAGAGGGTCAGCTATGTATCAGTTCTAACTCCTCAAAGACGATGAATTTTTATTATGGTTGACACAGTTGAATGCTGTTGCACATTCAAGGAAATAGAAGTAAACACCCTTCTCTGCTTTCAGCCAAAATCCATCCATCTGACACTAGCAATGATGCCTCTTGGTTCACATCATCTTCTGAGTCTATCTGGAATTTCTAGGTCTTTCCTCTTGGTATATTGATGCAACTGTTTTTAATT
This sequence comes from Elephantulus edwardii, assembly GCF_000299155.1. NCBI lineage: Eukaryota > Metazoa > Chordata > Mammalia > Macroscelidea > Macroscelididae > Elephantulus > Elephantulus edwardii. The sequence goes on from NW_006400013.1 coordinate 3,597,002, forward strand.
ATTCTTAGCAAAACTTTACTTTTGATATTAATAATATTGGTTGATAATTATCACATTTTGTTGGATCATTCTTTTTTCTTTTAAATTTTTATTGGTATGCATATAATTATTCATATGAATTTTTAAGTTTCTGAGTGCTATAAGTGAATATTTATAAAACATTAGTGTCCCATTCAATAGTTTGTACATCAAGTGTTGCATGACCTGAGTTATATTCTCTGTGTCAACACTCTCCCCATCTCCGCCTTGGGTTTCCTTTCATCCAAATTTTTTACCACTTCCTGCCTTCTCATCTTTGCTTTTGAGAAAATGTCCTTTTCTTGTTGGTATATGTGGGAACCAACTCATAGCTAACCCTCTAGGGAGTTTTCTAAAGCTGTAAATCACACAGGAGGAGATCGCCTATTTTATCTCTCATGTGGATTAGACCCATTTGGCACTGCAACCTGGTGGGCAGTGCAACTCCTTAACCCCCCAGGCTACCAAAGCCCACAACTGATTATTGTAGAGAATACTTTCTTTTGCATGTCCTTGTTAATTTTATGGGCCTGTTATTTTGACTGAATGGTCTCTGGCATCAGTTCCGGGATGGAAGGGTCACAATTTCCTGAGTTCCTCAAGTTTCTGTCAAATCAGTAAGTCTGGACTTCTTTGTGAATTTGATTTTTTTTATTCTTTATTTCTCTACCATAAGTCTCTCCCCCTCCGACACTCCCTCTCTCCATTGGTCTCCTGTGCTCCCAGCACAGCAGCTGATAGCCATAGTCAGCTTCTGGTCTCAGAGCGGTGTAGACTCATAGTTTATTGGTACATTAGTTGTTTGGATTTTTTTCACTCTGCTTTACCTGGGAAGAAGCCAAGAGTTGTCTCTTAAATGGCCACTTACAAACTGTTCTGACTCACCAAAGTAAGATGTAGAATATTGTATTTATTTATAAACTATGTTGTGCCAGTTTCCAAACATGTTCACTGAAGTCTGCGATCAGAAGGAAGCCTGTTAACATGTTCCTCAGTTTATGTAATCATAAAAGTTTGCTCCTGTTACCTCAGGCATTCAACAGAGAGGCACTCACATTTAGACATTCTGGAAGGACATTCAGAAAAATAAACAGTAAAACAGACACCAAGAGATTTAACCATCTGAAAAACGTAACACAGTTTAAACTTAAGCATAAAACATAAATCCTGACAACTAGGTCGTTAGGCAACATCATGATATATGAAGAAAAGAATGAAGTTGTCAATGATTTCATTTTACTTGGAGTCACATAATCAGCACCCCTGCAAGTAGCAGTCAAGAAATCAAACATGTTGCCTTAGGGAAATCTGCTGCCAAAGATGTCTTTTTTATTTTTTTCTTCTTGTTTCATCGATTCAGATCTGACCGGCACAGGAGGAGATGGCCCTTCCTTCTCCAGCAGAGCATCTGGTAGATTCAGACCACATGCCTTCGAGATGACAGCACAGCTTCCTGTGACTAGTCCACCAGAGGGTCCCTCAAGGACATCTTTAAAGTACTAATGAGCAACGATTTCACTTTAAATATTAAGGCACACTTGATTTTTTAAAAAAATTTTTATTATTTCTGTGTGTGTGTATACTGTCAAATCAGATTTTTGACTGGTACAGGAGGAGATTGTTCCTACTTCTCCAGCAAAGCATCTGGTGGATTTGAAGATATTTTCAATTACTTCATATGACAATTGAAGGGATTTTCAGTGGGCTTGTAGTTAAGAAGTTGGCACTGCCAACCCAAAGGCAGGTAGTTCTAATCCACCAATTGTTATGAAGAGAAAAGACAGGCTCTTTTGTAATTTATGTTATTGTTGCTGTTGATTGCCATTGAGTCGAGATGACTCATAGTGACCCTATGAACAAAAGGCCTAATGCCTTTCTATAACTATCGTCATTTCTCCAGGTTCATAGTTTCCAGAGGCATGTGGTTTAGGAAGTGGATGCCACTCCTGCTTCCAAATCTGTCTTTTTTAAAAAAAAAAATTATTATATTAATTTTAATGAAAATTTACAGAGACTTTGGATTTCCATTAATTCACTGTTACACTTTTCTCCCTGTCCACTCCTCCACTCCCTCCCAGTACACTCTTCTCTTTAAAAAGCAAAAGACAAATTCTTTAATTGTTTTACAGTCCCTCCTCCCATGTTCACTCCACTATGCAGCCTTCATTCTGGACTCCTGTCATGACAGTAATACCTAATCACATGTCCCTTTTAAACGGTTTTCTCCCTCAGCTGTTTCAATGCATTATACATTGTTTATCTCATCTTTCTCAGTCTCCCTCCTACCCCTCAAACCTGTCTTAAAGGCAAGTTCTGGTGGCCTAGTGGCAAGAAGCGGCACTGTAATTCCAAAGGTGCACAGTTCGAATCCATCAGAAGTTTTGCTGGAGAAGGAGGGACAATCTCCTCCTGTACCAGTCAAATCTGATTTGATGGTACACACACAAAAAAAAATAATTAAGAAAATATAAAAAAAACCCAAACCCGTCTTAAAACTAGGAACTTCACCAAACACTGTCCACTATGGGCAGCCATTATGGCATTTGACCTCCAATGGCACAAGGTTCAGCTTCACAGCAAACCCAGATTACCTCAGTACAGCAAATTGACCAAAAAAATGCTATACAACTTAAAAGTTTACTTAAAAATGAAATAACATTAGGCCCTCAAGCCCAACCAACTTTTAAATACAGGGCCTTCTATTTCTAATTTACAGCCTCTGAAAAACCCCTGGGAGGGTCAGCTTTGAGTTGGTTCCTACTCAAGAGCAATGAGTAAATAAGTCATATGAAAGTTGGACAATGTGTAATGACAATAAAGGAAGAATCAATGCACTCGAATTATGGTGTGAGTGAAGAGCACGCAATATGTTCTGGACTGCAAGGAGAATGAACAAATTTGTCTGGGGGAGGTCAAAATGCAGCCCCAGTGCTCCTTAAAGATGTGTATGGTCAGATTCTGCCTCACATACTGTGGGCATGTCCCTGGGAAAGGAGATAATCTTGGGAAAGTGGAGAGTCACAGAAGGAGGACAAGACCCTCATTGAGATGACTTGAAGCAGTGACTACAACAATGGGCAGAAACTGTGAAGATGCGGCAGGATTGGCAAGATGTGTTCTATTGTCCAGAGTCATTATGAATTGGCAACTCCTACCATATCAAAAGACAACATCTCCATAAGGTGAATGGGTAGATATGGCTATCAAAGCACATCTGTTGAGAAGGTCTGTGGTAACACAGGTATGGGAGTTCTTAAAACAATCTGAGTCCTGTCCATCTGTGTCTGAACACATTTTCCCTTATAAGGTTTTAACTCAATAGGTTTGGTATTTAAAACGAAATTTTCCAGATAAAAGACAGATCACATAGAAATAAAAAGCTAGAACTCAAGTGTCTCTGATGACAGAGTTCAAGCTCTTGACCACCACAGCATGTCAGAAGCAAAGCCACTGCCATCAAGTCAATTACAACTCTTGGCCACTCTATAGGACTTAGGAGGGCCACATAGAGTTTCTGAAAGCTGCATCTTGCTCCCACAGAGCATCTAGTAGGTTTGAACTGACCTTTGTTTAGCAGCCAACCACTTAATAATTACACTACCAATGGTGCTATGAGAGCAACTTGATGGCAAAGAAATCAAGAACATATAGACTGACTATTACATTTAATCCGAAAAAGTCAGCATTAAAAATTTAGGATTTAGCAACATTCGGTCTAGAGTTGGCAAGTGAAGCTGGCCAGTTCTCTTCCCACTACTACCTCCACTTGAGTCTTCCTCCCTGCCAACCTTCCAGAGCCAAGTCTCTAGCTCGCAGGCTTGCTGGTGGTCCTCCTGAGACACTGAGGCAGGGAGAAATGGCAGCACCAATACTGGATACACCACAGTCCATCAAAAGAACAAATCGGTCTTGGAAGAAATAACATCCAAATGCTCCCTAAAAATGAGGATATTGAGGTTTTGGATCATTTATTTTGGATACATTATCAGGAAAGACAAATCTGTATAAAAGAACATCATACATCAACCAATGAATAGAGAAGCTGTGGTATATTCACACAATGAAATACTATGTTGCATTGAAAACAAGGAACTCATAAAATATTATACAAAATGGGTGACCCTGGAGGACATTATGCTGAGTGAAATATCTCAGTCACAAAAGGACAAATACTGCATAGTGCCACTATTGTAAAATGGGACTGACAGAAGCATTGGGGGGAGACTGAGAAAGATGGGATAAATTATGTATACTGCACTGAAACAAATGAGAGAGAGAACTGTTTTAAAGGGATGTATGATTAGGTATTATTGTCATGACAGGAGTCTAGAACAAAGGCTGCATAGTGGAGTGGACTTGGGGGGAGGGATAGTAAAACAATGAAAGAATTTGTCTTTTACTTTTCAAAGAAAAGAGTGAATGAGGAGGAGGTTGGGCAGGAAGAAAAGTTCATCAATCAATGAATGGAAATCCAAAGTCTCTAAACTTTTATTAAAATTAATTAAAAAAAGAACATTTATTATATATTAGTATATATATATTCCACTGCTGCCTCACTCCAGATAGAGCCGAGATCATGGGCATCAGGGAACTCGAGGACCACCACTGGCCTCCTGGTCTTCAACGATTACCTGGCTAGCAAGAGCTACATGGATCACAAGCACGTAGTTGTGTTTAAAGCCATCTCCAACCCCCCCACCTGCCAACATGTGTCACGCTCTACAATGGTATAATCACATCAAGTCTTAGGAGAAGGAAAAGGCCAGCCCGCCAGAAGTGAAGAAATCCTTGGGTGAGTATGACTCTGCTAACGTGGAAGACACCACAGGAAGTGGAGCTACAGACTGCAGAGATGACAATGACGTTGATCTCTTTGGATCCAATGATAGTAAGGAAAATGAGGAAGCAAAGAAGCTCGGAGAAGAACGTCTTGAATCAAAGAAAGCCAAAAAACCTGCACTTGTCAAGTCTTCTAGTGAGACATGAAACCTTAGGATGATGAAACTGTGATGGCAAAACTGGAAAAGTACATTAGAAATATTCACAGGGGCTCTGGTGGCCTAGTTGCAAGAAGCTAAACTGCAATCCCAGGGGTATGCGGTTTGAATCCACCAGATGCTCTGCTGGAGAAGGAGGGGCAATCTCTTCCTGTACCAGTCAGATCTGATTCAACAGTACACACAAAAAATAATAAAATTTAAAAAAAAACAAAAAACACAAAACACAAAAAATATTCACACAGATTGCTTGCTCAGGGACTCTCCTAAGCTAATACCAGTGGGACGTGGAATCAGAAGCTTCAAATATAGTGTGTAGTTGAAGATGATTAAGTTGGCACAGACACACTGGAGAACAGATAACTGCTTTTGAAGACTATGTGAAGTCCATAGATGTGACTGCTTTCAACAAAATCTAAAGTCCTTTTGCATCCATCAGTTAAAATAAAAACTTTAAGAACAAAACAAAGAACATCATGTATAGTAAAATAGAGGGTCAGTGAAAAGAAGGGAAACCTTTGATGGTGAATTGACACAATAGCTGTTAACAGTGGACTCAAATACACCCATGATCATGGAGACAGAGCAGGACCAGGGAGTGTTTGTCTTTATGTGTAAAGTCTTTATAGTAAAGTCACTGTGAGTCAGAGAAGACTCTGCAACTAACACTGCAGGCCTGGAGGTCTATGATGTTATTAGCAGAAATAGAAGGTTGAGAACAGAAACCAACTTTGCCAGTGTAGTTATCATTTCTTCAACACCACACAGATTTAGATGCATTATTTATCAGGGGCAGGACCTTGGACAATAAATAAATATTCAGTTTTCCAAATTGCTAAATGAGGATGATGATGTCTACCTCACAGTGTTGTGTGAAGATGAAATGAAATAAAGGGTTGTTGTTGTTATGTGCCGTCGAGTCACCTCCGACTGATAGCGACCCTATGTACAACAGCCCTAAACTCCACTCTGTCCTGTGCCAATCACACTGTCTCCGACACTCCCATCCCAATTATTCCAGTCACTGAATCAATCCACCTCATAGAGGGCCTTCCTCTCCTACGCCGTCCCTCCACCCTCCCAAGCATGATGTCCCTCTCCAAGGACCGGTCTCTCCTCACAACATGTCCAAAGTATGGCAGACAAAGCCCCAGAATCCTTGCCTCCAAAGAGCCACCCGGTTTAACCCTTTCCAGGACAAATCTGTTTGTTTTCCTAGCATTTCATGGTATTCTCAATACTCTTCTCCAGCACGACAGCTCAAAGGCATCAATTCTCCTTCTATCCTCCCTGGTCATTGTCCAACTCTCTGATGCATAACAAGTGATGGCGAAGACCATGGCCTGTATCAGACACACCTTAGTCTCCAGAGAGACACCATTGCTCTTCAGTGCTTTGGAGAGGTCCCGAACAGCAGACTTTCTCATGGCAATGCACCTTTTAATTTCCTGGCTGCTGGTGCCAAGACTGTTGACTATGGAACCAAGCAAACTAAAGCTGTGTACAATCTCAATCATGCACTAAATAATACACATATTTTTAAAAATTTATTTTATTTTATTTTATTACTTCCTGTGCATGTACCATCAAATCAGATTTGACTGGTACAGGAGGAGATTGTCACCCTTCTCCAGCAAAGCATCTGGTGGATTCAAACCACACACCTCTGGGATTGCAGTTTAGCTTCTTGCCACTAGGCCACCAGAGTTTGCTGCAATATGCATATTTTTAAATTTCACAAAATTATTGTTATTATTGTTATATCACATCAAATCAGACTTGATTCATAGCTGACCCTTTAGTGGGTTTTCAGAGGCTATAAATCACTTGGGGAGAGATTACCTGTCTGTCTTTATTATAATGAAGAGTGCAGAGAGCTGGAGTCTGAGAATAAAAAGGGAAGAACTTGCTTGGCATTTCTCAAGCTGAAAGAATTGAACAACAACAAATTCAGGCCTCAAGTTGCAATACTGAAAGATGCTGTTGACACAATCTTGAGTGATCCAGAAAGCATCAAAAGAAGATGGAAGGAATATACTGTCACTGTACCAAGAAGAATTAGTTGACACTGAAAAATTTCAGGAAATACCATATGAACCACTCAAAATTCAACTTGTCACCTTTTAGTTGTTTTAAATAGTGCTGCTATATAGCTGCCTGCTATACGTATTTGTGTACAAATTTTTTGCATACAGATATCCATGCTTTTGTTTCTGTTGGATGTGTACCCAAGAATGGTATTGGGTCACATTGTAACTCTGTGCAATTCCATATGAATTTTAGAATCAGTCTGTCAATTTCTACAAAGAAGCTAGTTGGAATTCTGATAAGAATTACTTAAAATTATGCATCAAGCTTTCTGGAACTGTAAGATCCCAGCCCCTTCCCTCCAGAGACCCTCCGAGTATATCAATTTGGCAAGTATTGTCATCTTAACAATATTTCATTTTCCCATGAACATGAGATTTCTTTCAATTTATTTAGAATATCTTTACTTTGTTTTAACAATGTTTTATAGTCTTCTAAGTAAAATGCTTATGCTTTTTTTATTTATTCCTAATATGATACTATTACAATTGCTTGATTTTATTTTCTGACCATTCTTTGCAAAGGGGTAAAAATACAATTGGGATTTATATGTGGATTTTCTATTTTGTAACCTTGCTGAACTTGTTTATTAATATTAGAACTTTTAAAGTATGTTTCTTAGAATTTTTTGTATACAGGTCATTGGGAGTAGAGATAGCTTTGTTTTTTCCTTCCAATCTGGATGCCTTTCATTTCTATCTCTTGCCTAATTGCACTAAAACTTGCAGTACCATGTTGAATAGAAAAGACATTCTTATCTTGTTCCTGATCTTTGAAAAAAAGCTTTAGGTCTTCTCTCTCTCTCTCTCTCCATACATATATATATATATTTTTTTTTAATTGGCAAAAATCACTTAACAAAATTTCCATTTTAACCTTTTTGATGCTTATAGTTCAGTGACAAGTTAATCATTTCTACCATGTGAAACAACCATTGCCTCTATCCAGTTCTAAATGTTTCTATCAAGCTCCACAGAGTGAGCAATTTACTTTTAAATACTTAGTTTGTGCTTGAGCATAAACATTTTATTAATAACATTTTCAAGTATACAGAAGAACTACATAGTGAACACTTAAGATACCCACAACCAGGATTTTTGTTACTGTTACTGTTTTGGAACCAGCTCTAGGGAAATGTCCCCCCACCCCCACCCCATCCCCATAGGCTCTGGGGAAATTTCTTGCCATTAATTCTGTTCTGGTTCTAGGAGTTTCTAAGTGCAGAAATTCTGTGTCCAAAGCATGCACTCTGCTCCTAGCTCTTCTTTCTTGGTGGTATTGAAGTCTGTCTTTTATCATTATTTTACCATTAATTTATTATTATTATGCTTTGAGTGAAAGTGTAGAGAGGAATTGGGGTTCTTTTTTTCACCATTAAGTATGATATTTTTCATAGATGTTTTTGATCTGATTAAGGAAGTTCCTTACTGTTACTGGTCTCTTGAGTATTACAGATTTTGCCAAATGCATTTTGTGTAATTATAAAACAAAAATGAGAGAAGACATTGATACTTTTCAAGCTGAAAGAACTGAAGAGAAAATTCAAGCCTCATGTTGCAATGTTGTTCTTGTTCTGTTTTGTTGAATCCAAAATGAACCATACCCAACCCTCCAGTGGGCTTTCAGAGGGAGTAAATCACCCATCTCTCTTCCTCTGAGCAGCTGGTCAATTTAAACCATGTACCTTTGTGTTGGCAGCACGATTCGTTACTATTAAGTTCTGGTGCCCTAGTGGTAAGAAACTGTGTTGTAATCCCAAAGGCACATGGTTCAAATCCACCAGTTGCTTCACAGGAGAAGGATAAGCAATCTCCTCTTGTGCGATTTACTGCCTCTGAAAATGCACTGGAGGATGAGCTGTGGTTTGGTTCTGACTCAGCGGCACATGATAACAACAAAAACTAGAAGCCACCAGAGCTCCTTAGAGAGGAAAGACTATATGGGTAAAAAAAGTGGATGATCAGGAAGCATCAAAAAATCAAAACTTGAAAACAACATTTAGAAGACAAGAAAGGAAAGGAAAATGAGGAGGTGGAAATGGAGAGTTGTGGGAAGAAGTGGGACAAGTATTGTAATGTTGAAGAGTTAACTAATGTCACAAAACAAAACATGCATCAATTATTGAATGGGAAATAAGTTTTCTCTGTAAAGTTTCACCCAAATCACAATAAAATGCTAAAAAAAAAAGTTAAAAATTGGTGAAAAGAATTTAAAGTCACTGTACAGGGATTGGTCCTGTCTCCATACCTTTTCAATCTGTATGAAGAACCAATCATTCGAGAGGCTGGACTTTGTGAGGATGAGTATGGCATCAGGATTGGAGGAAGACTCATCAACAACCTATGTATATGATACAACCTTACTTATCAAAACTGAGGAGGAACTGAAACATATGCTGCAAAAGGTCAAGGACTGTAGTCTTCAATATGGATTGAAGCTTAACATCAGGAAGACAAAGATTCTCACCACTGGGCCAGTTGGCAGCACCATGATAGATGGAGAAGAGATTGAAGTTGTTGACAATTTCAACTTGCTCAACTCCACAATCTTGCCATCAGCAGTCAGGAAATCAAAAGACACATTGCACTGCGGAAGTCTGCTGTCAGGGACCTCTCTAGAGTGCTGAGGAGCAATGATGTCAGTCTGGAGACCAATTACATGATCTTCGCAATTACATGCTATGCATCTGAAGGCTGGACAGTGAGTAAGGATGACAGAAGAAGAATTGATGCATTTGAGTTATGGTGCTGGAGAAGAGTATTGAACATACCATGGACTGCCAGGAGAACAAATAGGTCTGTCTTGGAGAGAGTTAAACCAAATTTCTCCTTGTAGGCAAGGTTTGTGAAGCTCTGTCTCATGTACATTGGGCATGTGGCCAGGAGGGACCAATCCTTGGAGAACATCATGCTTGGAAGGGTGGAGGAACAAACAGCACAGGAGAGGAAGACCCAGGATGAGACAGATTAACGCGGTAACTGAGGCAGTGAGATTAAGTGTGTTGGAGTCACTGAGACTGATTGAGGATAGGCAGGGTTCAGAGCTGTTGTACATAGGGTTGCTACGAGTCTCAGGCAACTCAATACCATGGAACATAATAACTACATCTGGTTGATTTCTTCTTCTTTTTTACAGAGGAGAGCATGAATGCAGTCCCCACTACCACAAATTATGTAGTTGGTGAAATTTCCCATATTTGGGGAAATCGTAGGGGTCAGCACATCTGGAGCGCAATGGATAAGCCTTGCCCTGGGAAAACCACCTTTGTGATAATGGTATCTCCCCTGCCAGGTAAGTATTGTTTGATTTTTAACTGTTTCAGGTGCCTGTTATGAAACTTGCTGGTGTGCCTGATGGTACTGAAGGAAAAAGTTCAAACTGCACTAGGGGCAATTAAAAAAACACACCCAAATTCCATTGAATATTAAAAAAAAATTAATTGGTGGGGGAAGGGAGGAAGAGGGGTTAAAATGTGCAGCTATGAATGAAAACTTAACTTTTCTGTAAACTTTTGTTAAAATCACAATTAAAATAATACTTTGTTTTTTTTTAAAAAAACCCACACAATAAATACAATAAAGCTAACAGCAAGGGAGCTCTGGCCTAGTGGCAAGAAGCTGCACTGCAATCTTGAAGGCATGCGGTTCAAATCCACCAGATGTTCCTCTGGAAAAGGAGAGGCAGTCTCCTCCTGTGCCAGTTGGATTGGATTCAACAGTACACAACAATAACAAAAAACTAGCAGCAGAAAAGAAAAAACAAAACAAAACCCCACAACTCCAGGAACTGACAAAACTCCAATTGTCTTCCTTCGGAGTGCTCTAGAGAAATAGAACAAGTACAGATAAACAGAAAAGGAGATAGAAATTTACTTCAAGGGATTGTTGTCATGTGCTGTCTGGTCAGAACCAACTCATAACCTCTAGCAGGTTATCAGAGGCTAGGAATTGCATGTAACTCATTCTTGCTGTGAAGCTGAACACTGTGATACTGATGTGTCAAATGCAAGAATGGTTACCCATTGTAGACAGTGTTTGGTGGAGCTTCCCGATTAAAACAAGCTTGGAAGCAGGGGTAGGATCCACTTCCATAATACTTGCCTCTGGAAATCCTATGAACCTGGAGAAAAGGTGAAAGTTATACAGGTGTCCAGGACTTTGGTTCATAGGGTCGCTATGAGTCACCTACAACTCAGTGGCACTTAACAACAACAGGAATTGGCATTGGGGGAGATTGTTCTTCTTTCTCCTGTGAAGCAGCTGCTTAATTCAAACGACCTGACTCCTTTGGTGTAGCACAACTCCTTACCCGTAGACCACCAGAGCTAGATTCATGTGGATGGACTCTTAAAATTGTGGGAAGTATGGGAGCTCTGGTGGCCTAGTGGCAAGAAGCTGCATTGCAGTCCCAGGGGCATGCTGCTCGGATCCACCAGATGCTCTGCTTGGAGAAGGAGGGACAAGCTCTTCCTATACCAGTCAGATTTGATTCGACAGTACACATACACACAAAATAAAAACAATTTAAAAAATAAAATGAAATTTAAAAATTTATTTAAAAAACTTGTGAGAGGTAGTAAATCCAAATTCTGTCCATTTGGTGCCAGGTTGGAGACTTCTGCAGGCTTATAGTCAAAGCTTCACCATTTTTGCCTTCAAGGAATACTTTGATTGGACTTCCTCCAAGACATATCTGTTTGTTCTTTTGGCAGTCCATGAGATTTCAGTACTCTTCTGTAGTACCACAACTCAAAGGCATTGAGATAGATCCTTCTCCTATCATCCTCTTCACTGTCCAACTCTCAGATGTATAGAAGGTGATTGGAAAGACTGGCTTGAATCACATACCTTAGTCCTTAAACTGACATAATTGTTCTTCAGGACTTTGGCAAGATCCCTGACAACACTTTCCCAATATTATACATCTCCCAATCTCCTGACTATTGGTACCAAGGTCTGGATCTAAACAAGATTAAATCATTGACTATATCAATTTTTTTTCTCCATACAATACATTTTTAAACAGAAACTGGTCTAGTTTATTTTGCCAAACCACTGGACCCATCACCTAGCCAAAATGGCACATAAAATTAGCCATCACATAACTGATATATGTCAACCAATAGATGTAACACTGATAAATAATTACTCATCTAGACTCCTGTCATGACAAAAATACCTAATCACATGTCCCTTTTAAACAGCTTTCTCTCTCATCTGTATCAATGCAGTATGCATTATTGAACCCATCTTTCTTAGTCTCCCCCCAACCCCAAGGTCAGTCCTGTTTTACAACAGTGGCACTATGCAGTATTTGTCCTTTTGTGACTGAAATACTTCACTCATCATAATGTCCTCCAGGGTCAACCATTTTGAATAATATTGCATGAGTTTCTTGTTTTTCAATGCAGCGTAGTATTCCATTGTGTGACTGTACCACAGCTTCTCTATCCATTTGTTTGTTGATGGGCACTTAGGTTGATTCCAACTCCTTGCTATTGTGAACAAAGCTGCGATAAACATGAGTGTGCAAGTTTCAGCATTTTTAATGCTAAAGAGCACCCTGGTTCTGTTTTTCTCCAGGACAGATTTATTTGTTCTTTAGGCAGTTCATGGGATATCCGGTACTCTTCTTCAATATTACAATTCAAACGTATAGATTCTTCTTCTCTTGTCTTTATTCCTTGTCAAACATTCAGAGGCTTGTTGTTATTGTTATGTGCCTCAAGTTGCTTGCTTGTGACTCATACTGACCCTATATGTACAATAGCTCTGAATCCTGCTATATCCTGTGCCAACTTTATTGTCTCCGACAGACCTACCCCCATTACCCTAGTCACTGAAACAATCCATCTTGTCGAGGGTCTTCCTCTCTTGTGCTGTCCCTCCTTCCTCCCAAGCATGATGTCCCTCTCCAGGTCATCATGCAGCCTTGGCCCATCATGGTCCCTCCTTGCAACATGCCCAAAGTATGTCAGACAAAGCATCGGAATCCTTGCCTCAAAGGAGCAGTCTGGTTTCACCCTCTCCGCGATGCACTTGTTTGTTCTGTAGCAGTCCATTGTATCTTCAACACTCTTCTCCAGCACCACAGCTCAAAGGCATCAATTCTCCTTCTATCATCCTTAGTTATTATTCACGTTTGGACACATAGCAAGTAATTGCAAAGGCTATGGCCTGGATCAGGCACACCTTTAGCTCCAGATTGACATCAGTACAGCAGACTTTCCCAATGCAAGTCGTCTTCTAATTTTCTGACTGCTGGTACCAAGAGTGTTGATTGTGGAGCCAGACAAACTGAAGCTGTTAATAATCGCAATCTCTTCACTGTCTATCATGGATCCTGCCAATTGGTCCAGTGGTGAGAATCTTTGTTTTCTTTTCTTTTTTAAAAAAGAATTCTTTATTGTGATTTTAACAAAAGTTTACATAAAACTTAGATTTCCATTCATTCATTGTTGCACATTTTCCTCCCTACCCTCCCCAGTTAGTTTTTCTCTTTAAAAAATTTATTCATTCCTAGGGAGCTCTGGTGGCCTAGTGTCAAGGAGCTGCACTTCAATCCCAGAGGTATGAGGTTTGAATCCACCAGATGCTGTGCTGGAGAAGGAGAGGCAATCTACTCCTGTACCAGTCAGATCCAATTTGACAGTACATACACACACACACAATAATAATTTTTAAAAAATTATTCATTCTTGCACAATTCCCCTCCCCAGTCTACCTTGCTTTATACCTCTTATTCTGGACTATTGTCAAGCACATAATGCCTAATTATATATTCCTTTTAAACAAGTTTTTCCCTTATTTGTTTTCTTGATGTTGAGCTTCAATCCATATTTAAGGCTGCAATCCTTGACCTTCTACAGCAAGCGCTTAGGTTGTTATAAATTTAGGATGTTAAAATTAAAATCCCATGATAACCACAAAGAAAATATCTAAAAAGTAAACACAAATTGGGGTTGCTTGGCTGGCAAGAATACTACTCCTTCCCCTACAGTCAGCAACAGGGATAGGATATTGGCCTCAGGGCTGAAGTTACTCTCACCCTCAGCTTTACACTCCCTAGTGATAATCAAGGCCTGTGCATGGCCTGAATGGGGTTGACAGGTGGAGCTGATGAGTTCCAGACCCAGCCCTACAGAAGCCCAAGCTGGGCAGGAGCCAGAGTTCTGCTTCCATGACATCATTGCAGACCAGGCCCAGCCCTTCCTTTTAGGCCCTTAGTGGAGCTCCAGTGCTTTCAAATCATCTCAGAACTACTGCCTGCCGCAGGGCGCTGGGGATAGACAGAACCATCCAACCCACTTAACATCCCAGGCCTGCCATTAATGAGTTGTCTGACTACTGACTACTGTTAGAAGACACAAAATTAAAAGGAGACTGGCTTGTAACTTGCAAAGTACTTTGTAAATGTATAACATTCTCCCAAGTATTCACTGAGCCTTAGGAAACTGCTGAGTGAAACTACTACCCCAAGTCTCATTAACTACAATTTGCTCTTTACTTCCTCGCCCACCCCCACATACACACTTTTAATTGGTAAGTTGAGAGGCATTGGTGGTTCCTCGATGGAATGATTGACTTCCATGCAGACATGAGGCCAACCCCTGGCCAGTGCACCTCAGGCACAGTCACACCTGTCAGCCAGTGGAGGTGTGCTGTGATGCTAAACATGTTCCAGTGGGGCTTTCAGACTAAGACAAACTAGGAAGAAAGGTCTGGTGATTTGATTCTGAAAACCAACCCTATGCATCACAGTGGTCCAGACCCAAACCTAGGGATGGTGCAGTGTCTTCGTTTTGATTGTGCTGCTGTGAGTCAAGGGCCAAATCAAGGACATCCAGCCACCACCACCAATTACACTAAATTTACCATTTTAATAATTTAAATGTAAAATTTAGAGATATTCAATATATTTACTACGTTGTGCAGTTATCACCTTTCTCTACTTCTAGAACTTTTTTTCACACACTCCACACATTAGTAATCTTTCTCAGTTTCCTCTCACCCCAAGTCCCTGTTAACCTCTGATCTGTGCTATCTCTAGGATTTACCTATTCTGGATATTACAAATAAATAGAATCAGCTGCAAAAACGTAATCATTGTCAAGGTGCATGGTTCGAATTCATCAGATGCTCTGGCGGAGGAGAGGCAATCTCCTCCAGTGCCTGTCAGATCTGATTTGACTGTACACAAAAAGAAAAGAAAAAAGTAATCAATGTCACAAATTGTTCATGTAGAATTATTGAACTGATACGTGTTCTGCTGTGTGTATTCTCAATAACAACAAAAAGAAAATTAACTTTAAAAAGAGAATCCTACATTTAACTGGCTTCTTTCACTTAGCACAATGTTTTTAAGGTTCATCAACATGGTAGTACGTATCGGGGCTTAAGTTCTTTTTTAATGATTACATTATATTCCACTGTATGGATAGAACACATTTTGTTTATCCACTCATCAGCTTGCTAGTAGAGTCAGAATTAGGTAAATGAAGCAAAGCTAGGTGGAAAGAATGCCAAATCAGATACTGATGAGAAAAGGAAACCCTGAAAAAGTTAGGTTAAAAGCCAATAGAGTTCTCGCTTGGGCAGCACACATACTAAGATTGGAACAAAAGAGAGAAGATCAGCATGGACCCTGTGCAAAATTTATGAAGTGTTCCATATTTAAAAAGGTAAAAGCCGATAGGAGGTAAAGCTCAAATGAGTGACTAGGACCAGACCCGACCCTACTCAGAAACAGAGAACAGATGTGAGGACCCAAGTGCCTCAATTCTCTTGTGTGAAGGACAGGCTGCCGCCAGAAGTAGCCTAATTTGTGTTTTAGACTTTTAAGTGACATCAAGAAC
>NW_006400013.1:3613058-3616525 GCF_000299155.1 Elephantulus edwardii
GAGAAAAGTGCAACAATGAATGAATGGAATTCCAAAATCTCTGTAGATGTTCATTGACATTAATAATAATAATAATAAAAACAAACACCGCAATGGACTGTTAATACACACCACAGACTGAACTCTGCAACATCATCCCATTTCTCAGACTCAAACCTGGAAGCACACCCAAACCAGCTATACCAACCAACGCCAAGCATGACCTAATGTCTTTCTCCATCTTATTTTCAGGAAAACATGACCCATCTCGCTCTCTGGGACGTCTCTTTTCTAATAAAGCTATCTGTGCCTTCACCTTCTCTTCTGAACCTTTGCCTTTCCTCTCAGCTGCGTGCTCTAACAAAGGCAAAGCCCACACTGGGATTCTTTTCAAGCAGGCCAAAACTAGGGGATTCCATCACCAATCTTTCTGTTGTCTCTGACCTGGTTCAATTCTTTGGGCAAAAACAGGGCTGAACAAGGACATTCACCTCATGGTAATGTGTTGATGGATATTTGAGTTGATTTCATCTTTTGACTATTGTTATAAGTATCCATGTACATGCTTCTGTTTTTTTATTCTTTTAGGTATATACTTAAGTTGAATTTCTGAATCATATTTTATGTATAACTTAGTGTTTTGCTATTGTTAAGCGTTGTCCAGTTGAGAATATAGCAACTCCGTGAACAACAGATCTGAACTCTGCCATTTCCTGCATCATTCTTTGAGTCCATTGCTGCAGATACTTTTATCAATTCATCTTGTTGAGGGTCTTTCCTTCGCCGACCTTCGTTATCTAAGTAACAGTTTCTCCTAATAACATGTCTAAACTATATAAGATGAAGCTTCACCATCTTTGCCTCTAAATAATACTCTGGTTATACTTTCCCCAAGATATATCTGCTTTTTCTTTTAGCAGTTCATGTGATAGTCAATACTCTTCTCCAACACTACAACTCAAATACATCAATTCTTCCGTCATCCTTATTCACTGACCAGCTCTTTGATGCATAGCAAGTGCTTGGAAAGACTGTGGCTTGAATCAGATGCACCTTAGTCATGAAACGGACATCATTGCTTTTCAGGAATTTGGACAGGTCCCTGACAGCTGCCTTTCCCAATGCCATATGTTTCCGGATCTTCTGACTGCTGGTACTGTGGATCCAAACAAGATTAAATCATTGACAATTTCAATATTTTCTCCATCTGTTATGATGTTGCCTATTGGCCCAGTGGTGAGAATTTTTATTTTCTTGATGTCGAAGGCTGCAGTCCTTGATCCTCTGCAGCAAGCAATTCAGGTCATTCTCACTTTCAGCAAGCCAGGTTTTGTTGTCTGCATAATGCAGGTTGTTAATAAGCTTTCCTCCAATCCTGATGCCACACTCTTTATAAAGTCCATCTTCTCGAATGATTTGCTCAGCGTACAGGTTGAATAGGTATGGGAAAAGGATACAGCCCTGACACACATCTTTCCAGATTTTTAACCAGGGTTCCTTTGCTCTGTTAGGCAATAGCTTTTTGATCTAGATATGGATTTCATTATAAGCATGTTTAAGTGTTCTAGGATCCCTGCTCTTCTCAAGGTTAAACATAGTTTGTTATGCTCCACACAGTTAAATGTCTTTGCATAGTCAATGAAACACAAATAGACATTTTTCTGGTATTCTCTGCTTGCAGCCAAGATACATCTGTCATCAACAATAATATCCCTGGTGCCGTGGCCTCTTCTAAACTCAAATAGAATTTCTGACAGTTCTCTGTCAATGTGCTATTCTAATAGTTTTTGGAGGATCTCCAACAATATGTTTCTTGCATGTGAAACTAATGATAATTTCCATATTCTGTTGGATCACATGTCTTGGGAATGGGAACAGATATGGATCTTTTCCAATAAATTGGCCAGATAGCTGTCTTCCAAATTTCCTAGCACAGACTGGTGAGCATGTCTAGGGTTGCGTCTACTATTTGGAACATATCAATTGGTATTCCCTCAATTCTTGGGTCCTTATTTTTTGCCAATGCCTTCCTTCAGTGCAGCTTATACTTCTTCCTCATTATTGACTTTTTATCATATTCTACTCCTTGAAATGTTTGAATTTCAACCAGTTCTTTCTTGTACAGTGAGTGACTCCATATATTCTCTCCACTTTCTTTTTTTTTTTAATTATTTATTCATCCTTGCACCCTCCACCTTCTTTTGATGCTTCCTGGATGGCTCAAGATTTCCCCCATTTTCTCTCTTAGTATTGCAACTTGAGATTTGAATTTGTCAGTTCTTTCACCTTGAGAAATATGATTTCTTTCTTTTTATTCTCAGATTCCAGCTTTTTGCACATTATAACATTATGCTTTGTTTTCTCGAGCTGCCCTTCGAAATCTTTTGCTCGTTTTTTTTTATTTATATAAATAATAAGAAGAAAATAAGATTCACTATTCTAGATTTCTTATATTGTCTTCCCTAAATTATACCTCCATGTTGAAAGTTTTGTGTGGGAGTTTGAAGACTGGCCAGTTGTAAATGTTCCCAAAGAGAAAATAATAGACCAGTACTACGATCCCAAGATACTTTTTGGCTGCAGTGTGTTTGTGTGGATAACAAGATCTGAATGCTAAACACAGTTTCTGCTACCAACCATAGATGAAAACTAAGCACACATTTTATAGCAGCCATTGCTCATTTCATTTACTTTAACATCTCTTCCCTTTGAACTTCTCAATGCTCTAGTGCAATTGACGGTCTCTCCTAACATCCAATTTGGTCTTTTCTTTCTCTTCTGTCTTTGTAACTTTGTAACTACCATTTGCTCTCTTCATGGATATTCTTTGATGCCATGCTACAATTCTTAGTGTTCAGTCCTTCAAACTTGTTCTTGAGATATTCTTGAGGTGATAGAGACACCAGGTTGTACGTGTTTTGGCTCTTGCTTTAATTTTCTTCACTTTCAGTTTGAACTTGCACATGAGTAATTGATGGACTATTCCACAGTCAGCTCCTAGCTTGGATTTGATTGCTGATATTGAGCTTTTTTTTCTTACTTTCTTTCTTTCTCAAACAATAAACATTTATTGAAAACTTGTTTCTTTAAGGTAGTAAATTGGAGCTTTAGAATTCAAATAGTTACAAAGAAATAGGCCTAGGTTGGAAGTCTTTCTAATCTGAGGTAACCACTTTCTTTTTTAAAAAAAATTTAAATTTATTATTAATTTCAGTAAAAATTTACAGAGACTTTGGATTTCCATTCATTCATTGATACACTTTTCTCCCCTCCCAGCCTTCCCCCTAGTACACTACCCTCTTGGAAAAGTAAAAGAAAAATTCTTTCATTGTTTTACAAACCCTCCCCCAGGTACACTCCACCATGTAGCCTTCGCTCTAGACTCCTGTTATGACAAAAATACCTAATCACATATCCCTTTTAAACAGTTTTCTCCCTCATCTGTTTCAATGCAGTATGCATTATTGAACCCATCATTCTCAGTCTCT
>NW_006400013.1:3617545-3620692 GCF_000299155.1 Elephantulus edwardii
CAACTTTTGTATCCCAGTCAGCATTTATTATTAATGCATCATACATGTTTGGTCAAATTCAGACTGCAAAAGTTGGTAGAACTCCTCCATTTCCTCCTCTTTAGCTTTAGTTGTTGGTGAGCATATTGAATAGAAGTTGTATTTAAAAGTCTTCCTTCTACACGTCTGGCTAGTATCCTGTCACTCACAGCACTGCATTTCAGGAAAGATGTTGAGATGGTCTTATTTACTATGGCTGCAGCCGTTGTTCCTCAGTCTTTCATTTCTGATATGGTAGGTCGTTGTTTGATTCAATGTAGTCAATGTCAGCACATCTCAGCTCCCTAAGACCTAGAATGTTGATTTATATGTTCCATTTCTTTCTTTTTTTTTTTTAGTACAACATGTTGTAAGGAGGGACAGGTCCTTGGAGAGGGACATCATGCTTGGGAGGGTGGAGGGACAGCGCGGGAGGGGAAGATCCTCTATGAGGTGGATTGATTCAGTGACTGAGGTAATCGTGCTGGGTGTGTCAGAGACAGTGCGATTGGCACAGGATAGAGCAGGGTTTAGCGCTGTTGTACATAGGGTCGCTGGGAGTCGCAAGCAACTCAACAGCACATAACAACAACAGCCACAACCAAAATATGGAACGCTTCACAAATTTGTGTGTCATCCTTGTGCAGGGGCCATGCTACTCTTCTGAGTATTGTTCCAGTTTTAGTATATGTGCTACCGAAGCAAGCGCTCCATTTCATTTTTTCCTTTTTTTAAATTATTATTTTTAATGAAAGTTTACAGAGACTTTGGATTTCCATTCATACATTGTTGCATTTTTCTCCCTCCCCAACTTCCCCCCAGTTCACTCTTCTCTTTGAAAAGTAAAAGAAAAATTATTTCGTTTTTGCTCCATTTCATTTTTTGTAAACTTTTATTATTGAAGACCTATCAAATTTTTCCAAAATAGTTGTACCATTTAACATTTTCACTAGTGATGTAATTTCTCCACATCCTCAGTAATTCTAGGTAATCCCCTCCCATGTGATTAATTTCTGGGGGCGGGGAACCCACCAGAGGGTCAGCTATGGGAATCTACAGTAAACAACAACAAAGTGAGTGAGAAGTGGTACCTCCCTGTGGTTTTGATTTACATTTCCCTAAAGACTGATGATGCTAAGCATCTTTTCATGTTCTTATTACCATTCATGTATCTTCTTTGAAGAAATATTTATTCAAGCCTTTTGCCTATTTTAAAAATTGCAGGGGAGCTCTGGTGGCCTAGTGGCAAGGAGCTGCAACTACAATCCCAGAGGCGAACGGTTCAAATCCACCAGATGCTCTGCCGGGGAAGGAGGGACAATCTCCTCCTGTACCAGTCAGATCTGACTTGATGGTACACGCACACAAAAATAATAAAATTAAAAAAAAATTTTAAAAAATGTCTTTGTTTTCCCTTTCATTTTTCATTGTAAATCTTAGATTAAAAAAAGGAGTCAAAGTCATGACCATGGAGTCAGACTCCACTCTGACAGTGGGTTTTCAGAGGCTGTAAATGACAGGAGGAGACTGCCCATCTTTCTCCCATGGAGCAGCTGGTGGATTCAACCATTTGGCAGCTCAGCTCTTGACCATGAGGCCACAAGAGCGCCCCACAGTTTAGATAATAAACCCTATTACGTGTAAATACCTTCTCCCCCTTCTGTGCATTGTCTTTTCACTACCTTGAGAGTGTCCATTGGCACATAAAAGTTTTCAATTTTTGTGAATTATAGTGTTTTTTTTTTCTTTAGTTGCTTGTTGCATTGTTAATGGCGTAGGACCTCATAAATGCTGGGGGAAAGTGACTATTATATTTTCTCCTGTATGTTCTAAGAATTTTATAATTTTAGGTCTTATATTCAGGTCTTCAATGTATTTTGAGTATTTAATTTATTAATATGATGTGACAAAGCCCTACTTTTTTTTTTTTTTAATTTTTATTTTGTGTGCGTGTACCGTCAAATCAGATCTGACTGGTACAGGAGGATATTGCGCCTCCTTCTCCTGCAGAGCATCTGGTGGATTCGAACCGTGTTCCTCTGGGATTGCAGTGCAGCTTCTTGCCACTAGGCCACCAGAGCTCCCCCCAAAGCCCTACTTTTGACAGAGAAAGAGATTGACTATTTCATCAAATAACATTAGAGTTCTTAGTGCCATGCCTAAGGCTTTGTGGTGTATTCTGCGTACTTACTACCTGCCCATCTCTGACTAAGGAGCCTGTACCATGCCTTGTCCCTTCCTACCAGCTGACCCTTCCTACCTCCTGACCCTTTCTTTTACCTCCAGTGGAGGTCTGGATCCGCCTTTCTTTCTTAAGGATGATCAAAACTCACACCCATTGCTGTCAACTCAGAACCAACCCATAGCTTCAGATTGTTCATTTTTTTTCCCCCCAAGGTGGGACTGGTACATTCAAACGACTGAAGAGGCACTGCCCTTGGGTTACCTGTGCAACTCTCTATGGTCTCCTCCACTGGAACCCTCTGTAGGGAGGAGAGCCACCACTTTTTCCTTTCTTCAGTCTTTATGATGTATCAGGTCACTGTTGTTGTTATGTGCTGTCAAATCGCTTGTGATTCATAGCAACCCTATGTACAATAGCCCTAAACTCTACTCTGGCCTGTGCTAATGCACTGTCTCCAGTACACCCATCCCAATTACCCCAGTCACTGAATCAATCCACCTCATAGAGGGCCTTCCACTCCTGCGCTGTCCCTCCACCCTCCCAAGTATGATGTCCCTCTCCAAGGACCTGTCCCTCCTTACACCATGTCCAAAGTACGTCAGACGAAGCCTCAGAATCGTTGCCTCCAAGGAGCAGCCTGGTTGACCCTCTCCAGGATGAATCTGTTTTCCTAGCAGTCCATGGTACCCTCAATACTCTTCTCCAGCACCACAGCTCAAAAGCATCAATTCTCCTTCTGTCCTCCCTAGTCATTGTCCAACTCTCTGACGCATAACAAGTGATTGCAAAGACCATGGCTTGTATCAGATGCACCTTAGTCTCCAGAGAGACACCATTACTCTTCAGAACTTTGGAAAGGTCCCTGAC
The DNA here is from genome assembly GCF_000299155.1 of Elephantulus edwardii. Classification (NCBI taxonomy): domain Eukaryota; kingdom Metazoa; phylum Chordata; class Mammalia; order Macroscelidea; family Macroscelididae; genus Elephantulus; species Elephantulus edwardii. The sequence continues at coordinate 3,620,616 of NW_006400013.1, forward strand.
AGCAGATTTCCCCATGACAATACATCTTTTAATTTCCTGGCTACTGTTGCCAAGAGTGTTGACTGTGGATCCAAGCA
>NW_006400013.1:3621927-3658164 GCF_000299155.1 Elephantulus edwardii
AAAAAAATTTGAAATCTAGAGAAATTCCATCTTATTCCTCCCCAGCACCCCTATAGGAAGGACCCTTCCCTCCCCCTGGACTGTACACGCAATTTCAATGCTGTCTACGTGCTGTGCTGCCTGGTCAGTTGGCATCCCTCACAATAAGTGCCTGTTCGTTTCTTGGGACCAGTTACTTTCTTTATTTCCCTCCCCCATCTAACTCCAGTGAAGTTATCTCTTAAGGGAGACAAAGGACAGTGGGAAGAAGCCCACACCCCCAGCTGATCCTCAGCAAGTTCTCCAGGGCCCATCACACAGGATGCATGGAGCTGCACATGGAAACATAGGAAGGAAAAGGCTTCCAGCCCTGTGTGAATTCGACATCAGAGATGGAAAAGGATCCTTCTAGAAGGATCCTTAGAAGGACCTTCTAAGAGCATTAGGCTTTCTAGGAGGGAAATGGGACTTTACACCTTTCCTTAGAGAACCCAGACAAATATTCTGGATAAAGGAGAAGGGGGTGTGATAGTGGCATGAGTGTCCCCAGTATGTGTCCATGGACAGAAAGAGGTTGTAATGGCCATTTGGCAGTTGAGAAAACTGAGGTCAAGGGGCTTGCCCAGCATCTGTGATAGCAGGAACTGAGGTGAATCATTCTGAGGGAGACAAAGTGGAGCCAGGAAGATTATCAGGAGATAGTGTGAGAGACAGTCTAACAGGAGGGAAGGGAGGGGATGCCAGAGGCAATGCAGAGGCTGGGGAAGGGGGTGGGGTGAGGTCAGCCAGCTGAGACAGCCCCAGGCTACAGCAGGAGCTGGAAACAGACTTGGGATCTGGACTGGCCAAAGGGGAGTGCCCGGCTGAGCTGGAAAGTATCTAAGAGGTTGTTTATGCAATCTGCCCATTTTACCACAGGAAACTGAGGCTCAAAGAAGGAAAAGGGTATGCCCCGGAGCACAAAAGAGGTTAATCGCCAGACAACAACTCCAGTAACACCAGCCTTACACAGCTTCCCCGCTCACACAAGGACAGTGTAAGGACTGTATTTCCCCCATAGCTCATTCCCCACCCCAAGTCATCAAGTACCACTCCACCCCACCCCTGCTGGATTATTGGGTTATTAGAATTCCAGTCTGGAGCGCTCAGGTCTGTCTCCTGATGGGACAGCCTCAGGCTCTGTGCTTTGGAAGATGATTTGGGACCACCAAGTTCCCCAAGATGCCCCACCAGGGAAGAATCAAATCAAGCTGGGGTTGAAGGGGGACTCAGGCCCTGAGGAAGTGCTTCTCCCCTCCTACTCCATTCCATCCCAGTGATGGATGGGGTGGGCTCCCCTCCCCATCCCTGCTGGGGCTCACATGGCTGCAAGTGCCGCTGGTCCCGAGGAGGCTACATGATCTGTAAAGGAGGAGGCTACATGATCTGTAAAGGATCCTGACCGTCTCCTTTTGAACCCCGGGAGGGAGTCTCAGTCATGTGAGGACCACAGGCCTATTAGTGAGGCTGAGATGGAGACTGGGGAGGTGGCCACCTGGAAGCAGGCCCACTGGGAGAAGATGGAGCGAGAAGGGAGCTGGCGAGGGAAGGCTCAGGGTGGGGAACCTGAATTTCTGGGGAGCTGGCGAGGGAAGGCTCAGGGTGGGGGCCCTGAATTTCTGGGGAGCTGAAACCTAGTGGGTCTCCCAGCTGCAGGTAGTCAGTTGGGAAGGTAGCCCAAGCCTGGCTTCTTTGTGGAGGTGAGAGGAATACCCTCTTTCAGATGTTAAGTTTCTGAGTGTGAACCAAGTGATTCTGGAGACCAGCTTGAGTCAAGGATCCAGGAGGTGGGGAAGGACAGGTCTGGTGTTGGGCTTGGAGGAAAGGCGGGTGGAGGGATTTGAAGACTCTGTCTGGGGCTGTGTAGGCTGAGGAAGGTACATGGTGGGAGATTTGATAAGAGTATTGTTTGTGTCACAACCAGGCACAAGAAGACTGGAAGAGAGGGAGGAAAGAATTCAGTTTGGAGCTCACCAGCTTTTGATTTTGGACGCTCTGGTGGTAATGAGCTGCACTGCCAACCTAAAGGCAGGTGGTTTGAATCCACCAGCTGCTCCAGAGGAGGAAAATGGCCAATCTCCTTCCATGCAGTTTACAGCCTCTGAAACCTCCCTGGAGGCCCAGCTGTGAATCAGTTCAGACTACACACACACCACCTAGATTTTAGACCCTTTTACTTGCTAGCTGGGTGGCTCTGAGGAGGTTCCTCTGCCTCTCTGAGCCTTGGGTTATGGAACCAGATAGCAGCTGCATTTCACCTTTTGTCCTGGCTCCTGTGAGATCAGAAGTCAATCCTGGGCCAGGCCCTCTCACTGCACTCATAGTTCTTGCTCACCTGTGCATGCTGCCCTCCCTGTCCCCAAATAGTATTCATCCTTTGTTCCTCATCCCCCGAAGGGCAGCTTGTACCTCTCTGGGCAGGTCCCCCACCCTCTGAAGGAGTCTGAGCCAATCCAGGGGCAATGTAGTGAGGGAGTCAGCTAGGACGCTGGGATAGAAGTGCAAGGACCCTCTGGGACTCATGTGGATGTCCCTTCCCCATCTCCTGGATCCTTGACCCAAGTTTGCCCCATTGCCATCCCACCCTTTGCCCACTCAATGTTAGGTTATTTGGTTTTTGGGTCCCCTTCCATAAGCACAGGCTGTTTGCCTTCTCTACGACACGAAGTGAACATTGTTTAAAAGGAGATCACGAGATTTGCCTTAAATAGGCATGGAGTGCGGTGGTAGGACTATTGGAGGAAGAAGGAGGGGGGAGGAGGCTGCATGTCAGGGAGAATTAGGCCTGAAAGAAAACCAACCTCCCAGGGGTGTGCACAGCCCTTCACAGTTACCAAGCACAATCCCAGTCCACAGTGAGTCCCCACCAGCCAGTCAGGCAGGCAGAGGTTATTCCCACTGTCGCCCCAGAGAGTTGACCTGTGCTGGTTCCCAACTAGGTGGTAGCGGCTTGACCGTAAGGAGTTGTGCTGACACACAACCCACCAGCTGCTCTGTAGCACAAAGACACTAGTGCAATTTACTGTCTCAGAAAATATGCTGGAGGCTCCGCTATGAGTCAACAAGAGCTCCTAACTGGCAACTGAGGCCAGATATCAGGTATTTCTGTTCCAGCCCCTAGGGGCCGGGCAGGGTGGGGCTATGGATGCCTCAGGGCATCCAAGAGGCAAGGATCCCAGCAGATGGGACCTTCTACTGGTACTTGCTCCCATGTCTCCTACACTTTTCCCTCCTGGCCCCAGGTTGCCCTGCCCACCAGCCCCATATTGTAATGGGGACGCCCTCCTCACCCAGCACGTTCCCAGGTTCTACTTACTGAACCCAACACCATTGAGGGAGGGGTGCGAGGGGTACCCTTGGGGCAGACATTGGACTGGAGGCCCAGAAGACCCGACCGAGATAGGGTTGAAGCTAAAGGTGGGAGCTGGAGCCCAGGTGAAGAGTATGAGGAGATGGAGGTGGGCTGGCTGTCCCCTTAACCCTGCAGGACCAGTCTGGCACCTGGGGTTTTCCTATTCAGGGTCTCCTTCCAGGCCTAAGGACTCCAAGCAGTTTATGTCTCAGCAGGTGATACTCTTGGAATCATTCAGAACAGTTTTAAGTGGGTTTTGAAGGGGGTGCGGTCAGAAGCAATATGCTAGATCTCTTTTTCTGGTGAAGGCCTCCAGACACTGAGGCTCTCCCATTTACAAGCGTGTGGCCTCTGCCCACCTTCTCTTCTGTAAACGAAGTCTAAGGACTCTCCTCAGGGTTGTCAGCGACACCTCCTGCAGAAGGCTGTGAGGAGAGGGTGGTTGTGGGACAAAACCACCAAAGGGCTAGGAACTTCCACCTCCCCACAGTGGGTGGGCCCAGTGAGGCTCACCGGACTTTGTGAAAGACAATATTCATTATGCCTGTTTATTCTCTTTGTTATTACCCAGAGGCCACACAAAAGGGTGGAGGGGAGACTAGGAGGGGGCAGGGTGGTCTTTTCAGGTAATGGTAATGAAGGCAAATAAGAGCTGACTTGAGCTGTCTGGCCCCACTCCTGCTCTTTATGGTCAAAACTTCTTTAACTGCTGCTGTTACCTCATTCCACGAATGATGAAACCAGGCTCCAGAGATTTAGGCAAGATGTCCTAGGCCTCGAGGTCAGGAAATAGTGATGCTTGTATTTAAATTCAGGAATCTGGCTGGCTTCAGGGCCCTCTTGCTAAATTTGAAAACAAAACTAAAACTACACATATCCCCAAAACAAAAGAATCCTGGGAATAAGTAGGGGGAACTTGAGACCCCACTTTGCAGTGTCACCCTGGGCAAATCAAAGATCAGTTTTGGAGATTAGCGGTCTCTTATAAAATGGTGGTGGGTGAAGCTGGGGAGGGTGGGGTCCTATCATCTTCTCAGGATGATCATAAAAAAACTTAGCAGGCTAATGAATGCAAACTGTGGTCAACAGCTAATGTGTAGGAGGTCCCTTCAGAGGTGACCACAATGCAGAGTGACTCAATGAACCACAGATCTGAGCCTTGCCTATCCTGGGCCTGCTCAAAGCCCGTGTTGCAGGCACTCTGTCAGTCCACCCTTTTTCTGGCTCTTCCTCTGTCGCCGGCCTTTCTCAGCATGTCTTTTTTCCGAGGATTGACCACTGTGACTGTATACCCAAAGAATGTGAGACAAGGTTTCACCATCCTTGCCTCTGAGGAACACCCTGATTGCACTTCCTCCAAGACAGATTACAGACTTGTTCTTTTGAAAGATTTCAGAAATTAGCTCTTGCTTACTATACAGTTGGGAGGGGAGGAAGGGGGCCAGAGAACTAACATCATCTCAGGGTTACTGTAAAAAACAAACAAGTGGAATAAGAATTCAAATCATGGTCAACAGATAAAAGCTTAACAGCCTCCCCTCTCTGTCTTCTCTGTACTAGGAGCAGCTTTCCTGCCACAGCCCCTCATCCCCTGAAAATGTATACCTGCACCAAGTTTGTCTCCACTCCTTCCCCGGTCAGGAGTGCCTCTCAGCTGCTGAGCCCTCTGCTGTCTGCAGTGATACTCAAACAACTAGAGCCACTGAAAGATGGGAATTTCAGCTGCTTGGCAGCCCACGTTCCTGTTCTTTGATTTCATTTATCCCTAGTCACAGCTTCCAAACCAGCACTATCTTAAGGGATATTGACACAGCAGCCAAGTATGGGGTGTTTTTTGTTGTTGTTGTTGTTGTCATTCTTTTTTTTTTAATTAATTCTTAATTTCAATGGAAATTTACAGAAACGTTGGATTTCCATTCACTCATTGTTGCACTTTTCTCTCCTCTCAACTCTTCCCCCCCCAGTACACTACCCTCTTGGAAAAGTAAATGAAAAATTCCTTTATTGTTTTTTTTTTTTCACCAGCAGATCAAACAATTTTATTGCATAGTTGTCTTTTAAAACCACAAAGACACTATGTTTTGCATATAAAAAGAGTAGTACAGTTATCTTATACTTTCTAGAAAATGATTCCATAGACCTTTTCAAAACCAAAATAAAGTAAAACAAAAAACAAACCATGAACCCCACTATATAGTTTCAATTACGTTTCCCGGAAAAAAAATTCTCATCTGGACTGATTCCTAAAACATATCATTCTACCACTCGGCCATTTCTTGGTTCAATGTAGGGATTACTGTCATTCAGTTTTATACTCCTGCATTCTTACAAAGTTGATATTACATATGTAGACTAGTTATCACTTAATGTTCCATGGGTTCGTCAGCTTTCTCTGCAGGTTCATCAGAAGGTTGAGCAGGCTGGGCCTTTCTCTGTGGTCTTTCTTCAAGACCTTCAAGGAACGGAGACACGTCATCGTCATCATAGATCGTAAACTCCAGGTCCTTACCAACAATGCCAATGGAAACATTCTTTGGAGTTAGGTCCTGCTCAGCAGGAAGAGTCTCTCTTAAGGCACGAAGACCATGTTTAACCAGTTCATTCAAATTGCACTCCATAAACTCAGACATATATCTCTCCAAGTATGTACAAGCTGATTGAGAGCGAGCACCAATGGACATAGCTCTACAGTCGAAATAGTTAGCAGATGGACAGGTCTGGAAAATGTGAGGGCCCATATCATCATATCCAGCAATGAGCAGTCCCACACCATATGGTCTCTGACCATAACGCTGTGTTGGTATCTGGGTCTTACTTCCGATTAGAGATACAAGACGAGACACAGGAAGAGGTCTGTCAAAAACAAATCTTGAATCCAAACACTCTTGGCGCATGAAGTTACATAGTAGTCTAGCATCAGCAGTAAGCCCCGCAATTGAAATTCCAATATGGTTGTCAACATGAAGGATTTTTTTCTGGTGAGCTGCAAGCTCTGACTGTGCCCTCTTTAATGCAACCAATACTGCATGGGTTTTTTATTTCAAACCAACTGTGGCTGAACCTTGTTTAACAGCTTCCATTGCATATTCAATTTGATGAATTCTGCCCTGAGGACTCCAAACAGTGACATCATTGTCATATTGGTTGCGAAACATGGTTTCGGATAGGGATTCGCTGCAGCCTCCAGCAAAGATGCAGATCAAGTAACGGGGACCTCCTTCATTGTTTTACAATCCCTCTGCCCAGGTCCACTCCACTATATGCTCTGGACTCCTGTCATGACAAAAATACCTAATCACGTATCCTTTTTAAACCGTTTTCTCCCTCATCTGTTTCAATGCAGTATACATTACTTAACCCATCTTTCTCAGTTTCTCCCCAACCCCAAGGTCAGTCCTGTTTTACAACAGTGCCACCATGCAGTATTTGTCCTTTTGTGACTGAGATACTTCACTCAGTATAATGTCCTCCAGAGTCACCCATTTTGAATAATATTGCATGAGTTCCTTGTTTTTCAATGCAGCGTAGTATTCCATTGTGTGAATATACCACAGCTTCTCTATCCATTCGTTTGTTGATGGGCACTTAGGTTCCTTCCAACTCCTTGCTATTGTGAACAAAGCCACGATAAACATGGTGTGCATATATCTGCTTGGGTGTCAGTTATGGTCTCTTTGGGGTATATTCCCAGTAGTGGAATTGCTGGGTCAAATGGTATCTCTATTTGCAACTTTTTGAGAAAGCGCCATACCGCCTTCCACAGTGGTTGCACCAGCAACCAAGTTTATTGGGGCTGGAGCTGACACGGTTGGAGTGGCTGGCTCTGGAGCTGGGATTGGGACTGTGTTTGGGAAGCCTCGTCATTGGTTATGCCAGAAACCCATCTCTGAAGCAGCAGCTCTTCTCCTACGCCATTCTGGGCTTTGCCCTCTCAGAGGCCATGGGGCTCTTTTGCCTGATGGTGGCCTTTCTGATCCTTTTTTGCCATGTGAGGGAGCCATCTCCACCTCCCATAGTTTGTTGGATTTCTCTACCCGATGTGTTCCTTTCCCTATAACTCCCCAGGCAGCCTGGGGAAAGTGATTGGCTCAGGGTTTGACTGAGAAAAGATAAATAAATACTGTTAATAAGATTTTTTATTTAATTTTTTTTTTAAAAAAAAAGCTTCTTAACAAAGGAGCTTCCTCCCCTGCAGATCCCTCCCTCTCCAATTCCAGAAGTTTGTGTGGCCAGCTGTGTGCTCAGGTGCACGGGCTGGGTTTTGGGAGGAACTGTATGACCACTTGGCACCACCTAGTGGTTGGTGGTGGTAGGCAAGCAGGAAGACCTGGTTACTCTTGACACAGTGGACATAACGCAAAATACACAGCGACCTCAGGAAGAATGGGGCCTATCCAGCCAAGTCTTGCTGTGATGGCGGAGTGGGGCTTTCGTTCTACCAGCCCCACCATGAGCCCCTTAAGGTCTCCTCCTCTTTTTTCATCTTATTCCTTTTTAGACAGCTCTGTGAAGACCATCCAAGTAAAGGACACAGGTTCTAGTCCCAGCTCTGCCAAGGAATAATTTTCCCTTCAAAAGGGGAGACATCATTCCTTCCCTAGTGCCCAGGGATCTGTAACAAGTATTGTTTCACTTGTCTAACACTGTATCAAGGTCGTGTGTGTGTGTGTGTGTGTGTGTGTGTGAGAACCGTCAAATAAGATCTGACTGGTACAGGAGGCGATTGCCCCTCCTTCTCCGGCAGAGCATCTGGTGGTATCAAGGCCTTTTTAATCTCATGAGGACAGAGACATCTGAGCAGGGAGCTACCAAGAAAGTCCTCTCATTCTGAGGGTGATGGGGGAGGCTGACTCCTAGATTGTTCATTACCCTGAATTCGGATCACCAGGGAAGATGAAAAGGGTGCACGGGGCTAGGAAGACCGAAAGCAGAGAGAGGAGCTCTTGCTCTGAAGGAGAGTGGTTTTTGTTATAAAAATTTTTATTTTAATTGTCATTTTAACAAAAGTTTACAGAAAAGTTAGATTTTCATTCAGTCAATGTTGCACATTTTTACCGCCTCCTTCCTTTCCCCCTGCTCAAGGTCATTTTTGTTGTTGTCGTTGTTTTAAATATTCATTCATGTAGCAAAATTACCTCCCTCCCCCTAGTACTCTATGCAATGTATCTTTTATTCTGGGCTGTTGTATGAAGGAGAGTGTTTTAAGAGTAGAAGGTGGTTGTCCTGTACTAGAGAGTCCGAAGTGACTCATAGCCAATCACTCCTGTGGTTCACAGAGGCAGTAAATCCCATGGGAGGAGACTGTCCCTCCTTTTCCCTCAGAGCAGCTGGTGGATTCCAGCCTCTTGGAGATTGCAGCACTTCTTACCGAGAGAACTCGAACACCAGTTATGGTAAGCTCGTCCTTGCCCACCTCCCCTGACTGCCTCCCACTGGGAAGTGGCCCAGCTGTGCTGAGTCTTCCTTTTCTTGTTTATAACTCTGCCCCCACTTTGGGCTCACTTTAAGCTCCCAAGGGAAGGCCATATGAGTTCGGTTTACCATGGGGTTCCCAGTAAACACCTGGCATGTTAGAGGCTCTTGATCAATATTTGTGGAATAAATGAGTGAACACATAAGGTGGGCAAGTACCCCTATATCCCAGCAAGACATCATGAGATCAGAGATACCTTTTTTGTTTTCTATACATAACCCTTCACACCTGCCCCACTGTTGACCCCATGGCAGTGAGTGTATGTCTGACTCCCTGGCATAATGGTTGAGTCCTGGGCTGCTAAAAAAAGTTCAGCAGCTCCAATTTCCCAGCCATATCAAAGAAGAAAGGTAAGTCAGTCTGCTTCTATAAAGATTTATAAACTTAGAAACCCGATGTCCCCCTTTGTCTTCTTCTTGTGTATCCTCGAGTGGGAACAAATGTGTAGCTGACATTCCAGTAGGTTCTCAGAGGAAGTAAATCACACGGGAGGAAATTGCTCATCTTTCTCCCACTGAACAGATGGTAGATTTGAATAGCATGCCTTTGGGTTGGCAGTGCAACTCCTTACCACTAGGCTATCAGAGAACCCTATAAGTTAACCTGGCTCCATACACAGTCCCTAGACATGTGGGTCCAAGGCTCAGCCACATTTGTCTGAAGTTCTCCGCCCCTCCTGAGCCTTAGTTTTCCTCCATTTTAAAAGACATAATTCTTGGCAAGTTTTGGCACAGATTCAACTCAATATTTTTTGTCCAATATCCATCTTGATGCCTAACTTGACCTGCAAGCTCTCAATAAATGTTGCAATGATTATTTTTAAAGTTTTGAGCATTTTGGGGTTTTTTTAAAGTCAATGAATCAAAGCAACATGAAATTTCCTACATACTTGACTAGCAAGATAATCTCCTACCCCACTCCACCCTGTCTTTCAGGGGGAACACAGCTGCCTTTCTTGAGGGCCCTCTGGAAAGAGAGCAGTATGGCAGGACTTTGAGGTGCCCAGTAGCTCTGTAAAGACAGCAGGTCCTTCAGTTTCCATATAAGACCAGGGAAAACTGCAATCTGTTCCTGGGTGAGGAGGGATTGGTGGGAGCAGTGGAGGTGCCTCGGGGGAGTGTCTTAGGTGGGGAAGGAGGAGTTTTCAAAAAGACAGGAATTCCAGGAGAGGACACAGAATTAAGGCCTCGCTGAGACCTCCACGCAGCCTCACTCTTGCGTGTGATGAGTATTCACCTCCTGCACTGAGTCCTCTTTTACCTTGACAGCATGCTCAGCCCCTGGCTGGGGCTTCAGGACCCACTTCGTTTGGATCTGGCCTGAGGGATGGAGCAGAAGGTGCAGAATTCCTTCTCCTGGTGGCCATGCTCAGTGTCCAGTGGTGGCTATCCAGTCTGGATGGCTGCTCCCAGGTCTACTCCTACCAATGATGTTAACGTTCTGGATTTCCACTTGTTCTCATGCCTGGTTTTCTAGATTCAAGTCAGTTCAAGTCAGTTCTGCAAGCTAACCCTAAAAACTGCAGCCCTCAGTAACCCTTTGAACCTGGAACTAAAATCATCCCTGTGGCTCGACTTTCAGCCAAATAGTACAGGTACCCACAAGGCAAGCAGTAGCACCAGGGAGGTATTCAACCCTAGAACAGTCAGACACACAGACAGTATTTGCCTTGGGAGAAAGCATAGAGGGCAAGAAAGGAGAAAATAGAAGGTTGAAGGGAAATGTGAATCACTGGGAGCAAGTGGGAAGATGCATTACCTGTGAGGACTGTAAATGAATATCGTAAAACAAAGTCTGAGGGAGCTTTCCTGGCCTAATGGTAGGAAGCCGCGCTGCAATCCTGAAGTCACATGGTTCGAGGCCATCAGCTGCTCTGCGGGAGAAGGATGGGCAATCTCCTCCCGTGCAATTAATTGCCTCTGAAAACTCGCTGGAGGGCCAGCTATGGGTCATGGGTCAGTTCATAACAACAGTTGGGAGCTCTGGTGGCCTAGTGACAAGAAGTGACAATTAATTGCCTCTGAAAACTCGCTGGAGGGCCAGCTATGGGTCATGGGTCAGTTCATAACAATTAGTTGGGAGCTCTGGTGGCCTAGTGACAAGAAGCGTCATTGCAGCCCTGAAGTGACATGGTTCGAGTTCAAGGCCACCAGCTGCTACACAAGAAATAGAATTGTAAAAGAAAACCACAAAAAACAAAAACAAACCCGAAAAAAAAGCTCCAAAAACAAACACAAAGTCTGTATGAATGATTGAATGGAAAACTGATTGTTCTATAAACTTCCACTCAAAGTACACTTTAAAAAAATTCTGCTAACTAGCCTTCTGTTATCTTTCTTTCCTGCTTTGCTATCTTGGATCTGTTTCTACCTTTCTCATCCAAGAACCCCAAAGGGTGCAGAGCTATTAGGATGAGTGTGATCTTGTTTTAAACTACTGTGCTGGACTGGTTGGTTTGGCTCCCAAACTGTGTTTTACTAAAGTGAAGGAAAAAGTGAAAAAGCCAGGTGTAACCAGAATGGAAGTCCCCAGAGCATGGGGCCTGTGTGTGACGAGTTCACAGCCAGAATCCAGGCTGCATCTGTGGATTGAAAGGTCTCATTGCTGCCCACTTGAGCGACATCATCATGGTGAGCTTTTAAGAGTGTCTCCCATTCACAGAAAAGAGATTGTGCTTCAGGAAAACTATGCATTCTTTAGTGTTAGGAGTGAGTGGTGACAAGAGACAGGTAAGCATCCGCCAGTGTCCATGTCCTGGGCTGGCATCTCTCTGAGCCACTGCATCTTCCTGTCAAAGGAGCCAGTGGAGGAACCAGACAGGACAGTGTTCTGCTGACCTCACGTGATACCCGCTCACTGACGTCCAGAGATCCTGACTCATGGTGGTTTTGTAGCATGATGTAGATCTGCCCCATTGGGTTCCCAAGGTTGTAAATTTTTATTAGACTCCCATCTTTCTCCCATGCAATGGCTGCTGAATTTGAACCACTGACCTTTCGATTGGTTGACTAGACACTTTAAACACTATGCCATCAGAACTCCTTGTGATGATTGTTGTTGTTGTTACGTGCTGTTGAGTTAGAACCAACTCATAGCTGACTGACCCTCCAGTAGGTTTTCAGAGGCATTAAATCGCACACTGGAGATTGTCCATCTTTCTCCCTCAAGACAGGAGGTGGATTTGTATCGTTTGCCTTTGGGCTGGCAATGCAACTCCTTACCACTCCACCAGAGCTCTCTCTCGTAGGGATAATAAATGGTAAATGAAACACATAAATAGCAATGACTGATCCAGAGCCTGCTGTATAAAGGGCCCATCTGCCAATAATTTCCTGTGACACAAACAATGACCACCTGTGTTTTTGTTGGTGAGGAAACCCTCTCAAAGAGGTGATATAGCAAACCTTCATCACATAGCAGGTGAGTGGCAAAAGGAAAATGGAACCCCAGGTGGATTTTCTGAGATTCAACCACAGGTCAAATTCTCCACAAGCTCTTGCCCTGTCTCCTCTAGGAGGTTCACAGGCAGGGTCTGAGAACCGGATTTTCTGACCCACCACAGCACTGGGTCCCACAGCATGCACCATTCATCCAGACACTCCCTGCACACTCACGTCTGGGGCCTCTGCTAATATCCTAAAGAAGACAGTCCTGACTTCATACACCCAGATTTCAAGATCTCTAACACCACACCTGGACTTCTGCTAGTATTCTCTCTTCCTTCACGAATGGTGATTTCCATTTCCCTCAGAAAATTGTCCTTTTTATTTATCAAATATACCTGTTGTGCCAGGGCATAGTTCCACAGTAACTGGCATCTACCACCCACCTTTGGTGCCTTTCCACTCAAGAGACTGAGAACCTGAGCAGTTCTAGCTAGCCTGAGGGGGCCTGCACAATCTCCAATAGGCTTTGTGTGTGGTAAATATGTGGTTAACAAAACATTTGCTAGTTCAACAACCTTCACGTGCACAAATTCTATGACATGGAGTATGTTCATCGAGTTCAACTACTGTCATCTCTAAATACTCCACATCATTCTCCTTCATTGCCAAAGAGGCACTGGAACTCACAGAGACACAATAGGCCAGAGAACTGCCTCAAGGCCTACCTAAGGCTGTGAACCTTTGTGGAAACCAACTGTCATACATCTTTTTTTTCTGAGGAGCAGCTTCCATTTATTGGTTGAATGCTTAAGCACTGTGTCACCAGGGCTTACCCCATCCCTTTTGTTGTCATTAGATGCCATCCAGTGGACTATAATGTGTAACCCTATGAACAACTGATCTGAACCTTGCCCCATCCTCATCATTTCCGATAATGCTAGAGCCCATTGTTACAGTCACTGTGTCGATCTATCCTGTGGAGAGTCCTCTGTTCTTTGACCCTCCACCATTGCAGCATGATGTCTTTTTCCAAGCTCTCCTGACAACATGCTCAGAATATGGGCCTCCTAACTTGTCTTCCTTTCCCCCCCTTCCTGCTTACTCCTGACAATTGCTTTAATAAACTTTGATCTCCATATGCTTGTATATTCTAGATATTACATATGCATTGAATCATAATCATATTTGCTCTTTTGCTATGGGTTTATTTCACACAATATGTTTGTAAGAATCATCCATGTTGTAGCATGTGTTAGAGCCTCATTTCTCTTTATGGCTGGGTAGTATACCATTGTATGTAGATACCTTTTAAAAAAGAATATTTTTTTTAAAAGTCCCAAACACATTTTCTTGTGTTTTAGGTAAAAGTTCAGACACCAAGTTAGATCCCCATTTAATAATTTTTATACAATTTGTCGATGACAATGGTTACAATCCTCACAATGCATCAGCATTCTCATTGTTACCATTGTTCTGTTCCATCAATCTAGCGTCCCTCACCCTCCTTACCTGCTCTTTGCTTTGTAGAAAATGCTATTTGATCACATAGTTGTGTTTAAGGGAGCACATTCACATCATTGTTTAGTGAATGACATTATTTTATAAACCAGTCTGTTATTTGACTGAAAGGTGGCCTTTGGAAGTTAGTACCACGTTTATTTTATCCACTCATCATTTGTTCCTGCCTTTTGACTACTATGGTCAGAGCTGCAATGATCATAGGTGTACAAGTTTCTATTTGCATTCCTGGTAAGAAGTTGTGCTGCCACAAGGCACAAAGTTTGAATCCCCCAGCTGCTCCACAAGAGAAAGATGGGCTATCTCCTCCCATGCAGTTTTCTGTCTCAGAAAACCCACTGAAGGGTCAGCTATGAATTAGTTCTAATTTAAAGGCATAGAACAACATATCTATAAGTGGAGTGGCTAGATCATGTGGTAATTCTGCTTAACTATCGGAGGAACCACCAAACTTCATAGCAGCTGTACCATCTTGCGATCCCTCAGCAGTGCACAGGGATTCCAATTTTTCCACATCATCCTCCTCCATCAGGCTTTTTGGTAGCCTGATGTTAGTTTGTGGATGATCCCTTCTTCCAGGCTGGAGCTTTGACAAGGCCCAACCATTTCAGTGGAGGTACCAGCATTTCTCTAACGTTGTCAGGCTGTTTGCTGTCCCAAACATGTGAATTCTCTAGCGTGTCCTGGTCTGACTATTGGGCAATGTGATCCACCTTGTCATTTTACGGTTAGTCAGCAACCTCAGCTAACTCAGCTTCCCAAACAACCACTGGTCCAAACAAATCCTCACATTAGGATGTAATCTCAGCTAGCGTGTCGTAAACAAGTGACTGTGTGAACGTGCACAAGTGAGAGAGACGGGGTGAGAGCAAGCAAGCAGGAGCAGGCCTTCCTGGGATGGGCATTTCAGGCCTCAGGCAGAGCTCCTCTTCCAAAGAAAGCAAAAAACCCCACAGTTCTACACAATTCACTAGTTTATTTGTCATAAATAAATACAAATACTCCCTTCCACCTCAGGGCAGCGTAACACATGGCTACAGTTTTGTTGTATATGTTCTCTGGTTAAACCTAGGAGGTCTTGCCTAAGCTATGCTAGGCTCAGCCTAGCTGGGGAGACACTCTCGAGTTCCAGTCTCTGGTCTAAGCCTTGTGATGAACTATTGTGAATGGTACTGTTTTTCTTTTTTTGGTACTGTTTTTCTTAGTTCTGGCTCTATATTCTCTTTGTCACTGTAGAGAAATCCAACTGATTTTTGTATGTTGATCTTGTATCCTGCTACTTTGTTGAATTCTGGTCTAGGCCTGTACCTGGCCTGATTCCTCTCCAGTCACCTATCTACAGAGGCCTGTGAATAATATTACCAGCCCCTGCCTGGGCTGCCTCTCTCCTCTGCCGTCCAAATGGAACATCCTATAGAACTCCATGGCCCTAAGGCCAGCACTCGCAGACAGCTTTGTCCTCTGACACTAGGTCCTGCCATGGGCTTATTCCCTGTGTGTACAGTGAGGGATACTCTTGGCCTTGGAAGCAGCTCATCCATAGGGCAAAGAGGAAGAACAGGTAACTGGCAAATAGGAGGAAGTGTTCTCCCTTCAATCCTGCCAAGACACAAAACCCCCAAAGGAACACTGGCCATGCTCCCAAGTAATCCCCTAGGGTCCTTCCCACCAGGGAGCTGGAAGATGGCAATACACCCTTGTCTTCTCTTTGCAGCTGAGCTCAGAAGTTCGGGTCCACATTCTCGTCTGAGATAGCCTCATCATCATCAACTGGGGACTCCTGGATCAGAATCAGAGAAGCAGGTCATAGGCGGCAGTGTTCCTCAGTGCCACAGCTTGAGGCCAGCATCTCCTTCTCCTCCCCACCCTATCCCCAACAGAGCCAGCAGAGCACTCTGTGGTTCCCTCACCCCAGAATCCCACTGGGCTTCCCTCTGTCCTAGCTCCCAGCCCACCCACAGCCCCACGCCCCACCACCGAGTGACTCCTTATTACCAGACTGACTCCCCTGTCCCGCCTCAGGGTAGCGTAGAAGTGCAGCACGCGGGGGTCACAGCACACCACCGTGGGATCAAAGTCTAGCACACGCAGGCCCTGCAGGCTGCGGGCCCGGGACAGCGCCACATAGGCCTGGCCACTGGCAAACACACGAGCCAGAGAGATCTCCACACAGTCCAGGGACATGCCCTGGAGGATGGAGGGACAGAGATGGAACTAGCTCCTTGTGCTCAAGAGCCTGACTCTACTTCCACTGGTCCCACCACAGCCCCTGGGTCTTTGCCCCATCTACAAATGCTCGAGACAGAGGATGGACTGTCAGCTGTTAGGTGTCTGAGTAGGAGAGGGGGATCCTACAGATCTGAGACATAAGAGTGCGTAAAAAAAGAGCTGAAACATTGGGCCAGAATCCTGACTTTTCCACTCACAAGCTGTGTGACCTTGGAAAGTTAGTTAGCCTCTCTGAGCCTCAGTTCCCTCCTCTATAAAACGAGAATGAACATGTATACCTTATCATGTAGTTGTTTGTGGTTTTTTAAAAAATTATTTTAATTTATTTTTTATTTTATTATTTTTGAGTGTGTATCATCAAATCAGATCTGACTGGTACAGGAGAAGATTGCCCCTCCTTCTCCAGTGGAGTTCAAACCGCACACCTTTGGGATTGCACCACAACTTTTTGCCACTAGGCCACCAGAGCTCCCTACCTCATATAGTTTTAGGAATTAAATTTAAAGATGGCAGTGGGGAGGTGCATGTGTTTGGGAATGTCAGAGAAGGAGGCAGGGAGGGAACTATACTAAAGGAAGATTTGGTCTACTCCTTGTGTGGAATTTTCTATCCAGAGCAAACTCAGTTCTCATAAAGGCCCTTTTTTTTAAGATTTTATTTATTTATTTTCTTGTTGTATGCCATCGAATCAGGTCCAACTGGCACAGGGGGAAGTTACCTCTCCTTCTCCAGCAGAGCATCTGGTGGGTTCGAACTGCATGTCTTTGGGATTGCAATGCAGTTTCTTGCCACTAGGCCACCAGAGCTCCCTAAAGCTTTTAAGTTCCACCGTCAATACATCCTAGGCCTGGCAGGTCCACCTTCTGGCCTGCTCTAACCTTATCTCTCACAGGGGCTCACCTGACTCTTGTGGATGGATATTGCCCAGGCCAGCTGGAGAGGCAGCTGCTGCCGGCTAAGGAGCTGGCCCCCAGGGGCCTGCACTGTCCAGCGGTCAGCACGGATGACTTCGGTGATGCCGCACAGGAATCTCACCTGTGGCAACCCTGGGGGAGGCATGGAAATGTCCAAGCTTTTATCTCTGAGTCCTGCTTCAAGGCTCAGAAGTGGGCAGCATTGCCTTTCCCTTCCCACTGCCACTGCCCCCCAAACATCACTTACCTCTCCCTTCGGCTTCAAACCCAACAACCACTCCTCGGGCTCCATTCACCAGGCCCTGAGACACAGCTAAGTTCTTCACTAGCATCACCTGCCAGTGAAAAATAAATGGAGGTGAGGGAAAGAGCTGAGCCTCATCTCCAGGAGCCAATGCTCTGAGAGGCTGGAGCACAGGGGTGACTCCCTGTCCTTAGCTCTGCCACCAGCTGGCTGGAACCTCTGGAGAAGCTGCCATATTTTCCTAGGTCAGTTTTCACCTTGCTTAAAAGAGGATAACATCTGTTCATTGTGCCTTAGAAGGAAGCAGGAAAGGTCAATGAGGTAACAGACATCACAGTGCTTTGAACATCTAAGATCTGTACAGGGTATATAGGGGTAGCCCTCAGGTCTAAAGCTGGGGGCTCTCTCCCAGTCACACTGTACCTGCTTTTCTCCCATCAGATACCCTTTGCAACCCAAGGAAAGTCTCCCATCCCACCCACCACACACACATCTGTCAGGTACCTGACAGAAGACGCCCGGTGGGATAAGTATTCATTCTCTATTTTGCAGATGATGAAATTGAACTTCAGCAAAAGAAATGGTATTCTTCAAAGCAACACTACTTAGAGCTCCAGGGAGCAGGGAAGGGCAATGGAAAGCTTAAGACAGGACCGCAGGTGGAGGAGAGGGAGTTTTGGCATGGTCAGGACCAGGCTGGAGAGCTGTCTGGACAGAAGGCAAGGAGCAGGGAGGGCCACACAGGACAGCCCAAGTCCACAGGGTCCAGGCTCTGCATTCCACTCACCTGGGCCCCCAATTTTAGCTGAAGGAGCCGACTTGCAGGACACTGAGTGTCCAGGGTCCGGGCCTGCTCAGGGTCACTGTCCATAGCCTCAAAGCTGTGCACCTCACCTGAGAAAAGAGAAAAACTGATGATAAATCACTAACTTGTGACTCAGTGTCCCAAAATACTTGTTAAAAGAGGTGTGGAGGAAGAGGAGAAAGGCCAGGAAAGGGCTCTGTGGGGGCAGCTCAGGCCTAGTTGGGGCTTTGGGGTCAGAAGTCTGGGTTCAAGTCTGAGTCCTAATGCTTACTAAGTGATCTAGACCACCTCACTGTGGTTGCATTCTGCAAAAGCAAAGGCCTTTAAGGCCACTGAGTTTGACTTTTATGAAGTTAAGATCCAGTATTTATGACTACTGAAGATGAGGACACAGTAATCCAAATGACCCTTGGGGTGGATATACAGTGGCCCCTGTCTACCTGATGGCTTTCCCAACAGTCCCTGCCCCACCCTGATCCCTGCCCACCTGGCAGCTCCTGCAGCCGCCTCTCGTTGGTGAGGGCCACGTCATCCTGGTGAGTGCAGAGCCTTGTGGCCACGATCCCGTCTCGCCCCACTTTGTGGGCAGCTGTGGCCCGGAGTTGGCGGGTTATCTCATCTGAGCACCTATGGGGACGAGGCTGTCAGGGCAGAGCCCACCTGAGCACCAGAGAGGCTGGGGAGGGTAGTCATATGATCAGTAGGCCATGAGTCAGGTGTTGGGCTGGAGAAGACAAGAAGGCAAGATTTGCTAACCCCAAGGCTGGCTAATTTGTTCCTTCTCCACTTGGATTCTAGACATGGGGAGTGAGCATGGGAGAAGGAAGGATAGGGTTGTGTTTGTGGGAGCTAACCACATTCCCAGCCCATGAGCTCCTGAGGAAGTTGGCGGGGAAACTCAAGCCAGAGATTCAGAAGAGCTAGACAAGGTGCTGGTACAGATCAGCTTCCAGGGTATAATCCTCCAGTTCCTGACCTGCTGCCTTGGGAGGAAAAATCCAGCTTGTCTTTCCACTCCCCTCCCGATTCTGGATATCACAGCAGCTAGATAGGATGCTTGGGGACATATGTACCTGCTCTGCCACTGAGTCCTCCTCTCATCCCCTGCATGTGCTCCTTCTTGCCTCCTGGATCTGCACTGGGAGTTCTGTACCATCCCCAACTGGACCTGCTATTTCCTTTCCATTCTTACAATATAGAGGTCATGGCATTCTGGCTTTTTGTCCTGGTCATAGAGGCACAGTGTTTAAAGCATTGCTCACCTCCCCACTAAGTAGTCCCTTAGACTCTATAAGTAAAAAGAACTTGGCTGTTGGGGTCAAGACTTAGGTTCAAATCCCAACTCTACCACTTACTAACTGTGACTCTGGGAAGTTTAGTTACTTTACCTCTTTGAACTTTAGTTTCTGCCTCTGCTAAATGAGAGTATTAACCTCTCTATGATGTGTCTAGGGAGCTCTGGTGGCCTAGTGGTAAGGAGTTGTGCTGTCAAACCAAAGACACACAGTTTGAATCCACCTACTGCTCTGTGGGAGAGAGATAGGCAATCTCCTTCTGTACAGTTTATAGCCTCTGAAAACCCACTGGAGAGTCAGCTATGAGTTGATTCCACCGTGCTAGCATACAGCAGCAACAACATTATGTGTCTAGAGAACTTGACCCAGACCCTAAGGAGTTGTGCTGCTAACCCAAAGGTTTGAATCCATCAGCAGCTGTATGGAAGATGGGCAATCTCCTCCCATGTGATTTACAGCCTCAGGAACCTGCTAAAGGGTCGGTTATGAGTCAGTTCTGATTCAACAGTAATAAGAGAGTTATAGACACATCTTGTATGTCTATCTGTTCATTCTTCTCTTGTCCTATAAGACTCTTCTATACAGAATGTCCTCTCAAGGACAAGCATATTTCCCCCCTTCCCAGCGTCCCACCTGAACCCCCCTTGAATTCTCATCCTATAGTTTTGTCCCTCTCCACCAACGCCCACCTGCCCAGCCTCACAGCCTGCAGCAGGGAGATGAAGGTCTTGTCCGCCTGTCTCCACACCTCAGTCAGCTCCAGGGTCACTGGGATACACTTTCTCCAGCTCTTGGCCTGGAGGGGTAGGGTGGGTCAAGGAGCAGAGCAGATCTCTACAGTGGTCAGAGGTGGGGCCAGAAGGTGACTGGTACCTGAAAACAGAACTTTGGCGGCTGGGAGCCCTTGGTTACAGGAGGCAGTTGTAGGAAGTCCCCACAGATGATGAGCTGGATGCCTCCAAAGGGCCTGTTCTGCTGCCGGACAGCTCTGTGAAGAGAGAAGGGGTGATTCGGGGCTCAAGTGGACAGGTTGTTCAGGCCAAGACCAATAGACCATTTCACTGTCCTCACTGGATATACTGACCTGGCCACGGCCTCCAACTTATCAAATAAGTCCGCCTCCACCATGGAGATTTCGTCGATGACCAGCCGCTGACAGTTCAGCCAGCCCTGCCGCACACCTGGTCGTTGGGCCAGGGCTACACACTGCGCCAGAGGAGCCTGGCCTGAGCCAATGCCTGTGAGTGACACCATTCAGTTTGGACTGAGAGCCTCAGCCACCTTGAACTCCTCTCACCTTCCCACAGGCTGTGTTTGCTCCTACCTCAACTCCCACTTACCTGCAAAGGCATGGAGCGTGGTACCTCCAATGTGACAGGCTGCCACTCCAGTGCTTGCAGTGGCTACGGTGCCTGTGGGGGGCAGGGAGCCCAGGATACGCTTCAGCAGGTATGACTTCCCTGTACCTGGGTAGAAGACAGAGTCAGAGCCTTTTTCTGCTTTCCCATCTCCCCTGCTCCCATAACCCTTTTCTGTTCCCTACTACCTGCACTCCCAGTGAAGAAAATGCTCTGGCCTTTCACGACGGCCCTCAGCACAGCAGCTTGCTCTTCAGAAAGCTGTGGCTTGCTGGGGGGCAAGCTCAGCTTCTTCACAGCCAAGGGTCGCCTTGGGACTTCCTAGTGGGGAAATTAGAGCTATTTCAGGGTCCTCCCTTCATGGCCTGGGTTCACTGCAAGGCCTGGTATTTTTTGTCTCTCTGCTGGCATCACTCCTTAGTGCTATGAAGTGACAGGTTTGTGACAGGTAAGTAGGTAAGAAGAAAGACTGGGTTAGAGGGCAAGAAAGATTAGAGAAATCCAGGGGAGCTGCAGGAAGGTCCAGACCCACCCTGGGGGGCTTTAGACCTAGACCCCAATAGTTACTGCAAAGATTTCCAGATGGACAAAGGCTGGGCTCCCTTCATAGCACCAAAGCCGACACCTTCACTAGTTCTCTTTTGCTTCCTCTCCTTTTTTTTTTCTCCTTTTCTGCTTAATCTCAAATCCCTGTGCGCTGGCACATTTGCCTCAGTTCACAAACACCCTAGACTCCGTCTACTTCATTTTATTGGACCTCTCAGCTGCGCCTTACACTGCTGACCATATTTCACTTTTGCCAGAAGCTCCCCTTCTCATGAGCTCTTATCCTTCCCTTTTTCTTTCTATGCCTCCTTTTCTGTTTTCTCTTTGCATGTGGGTATTCTCCAGGGCTCAGATCTGCCTTTTCCTCCTCTGATTTACCCAGTCTCAGAGATTAAACTATTAAAAAACCACATGCACAA
This sequence comes from Elephantulus edwardii, assembly GCF_000299155.1. Classification (NCBI taxonomy): domain Eukaryota; kingdom Metazoa; phylum Chordata; class Mammalia; order Macroscelidea; family Macroscelididae; genus Elephantulus; species Elephantulus edwardii. The sequence goes on from NW_006400013.1 coordinate 3,643,485, forward strand.
TTTCCACACTCCTGTCATTCACAGATGTCTGGTAGATGTCTCCTTTCAGATAATCAGCAATCTTAATTACCACCACCATCTCTTTCCAGATCTGGGCCTCCTCACACATTCACTTAAAAAGTAACCCTCCTTTCCTGTCCTCACCTGATTGTGCTCTGGGCTAGTCCTGAGCTTCTTTGACAGCTTCACTGGTATGGTGTCTGGGGCACGGGTGGCAGCTGCTCGCCGCAGCTCCTCTGTCTGCACCGGGCTGATGGTGACAAAGTCGCGGGGACGAGGACCGAGCAGCTGCGCGCGGGCAGGGGGAGGCCCAGGTCCCGGGGAAGTGGCCAGCTTGAGGCGCAGAGTGCGTAGGAAGCGGCGCAGGCGATCTGGCGGGCAGTCGGAGAGCAACAACTGCACCGCACCTATACCGAGACTGGGAGCGCCAGCGGCGGGGAGACGCAGTGCGCTGCGCCCCTCCGCGGCGAAGCGCGTGAAGAGGCGCGCGGCGCGCAGCGGGAAGCAGCGCGGACGTCCGGCGGACCCCGGCGCCTGCAGCCGCAGCAGTAGCTCCCGGCGCTCGTTGCGACCCAGACTCAGTTCTGCAGTCCGCAAGGCCTGTCGCTTTCGGGGCTGCCCTCCGGGGCTCAGTTCTTCCACCGCCACGCGGCAGTGTAGCTCCGCATCTTCACATTCTGCTGCTGTCTCCATACCTGACAGCATCGCCGCCGCACGTCTGCGGAGGGACCAGAGCACAAGGATCTTGGCTGGCTCAGGGAGCTTATTGGGTTATATAGAAGCAGTGTCCGGACATAATTGGAGACACATGGGATTATGAAAGCCGTTAGCCGTAAAAGAGCTCTGTGATTATTTGAAAAATTAACTCTCAGAAATAGTCCCAACAAATTCTGGAGCCGCAGGGGATGTCACGTTCAGATAATTGGGGAGATCATGGCTGCTTCGTAGGGACCAGAGGGCTGTGCATGGAGTGTATCCTTGCAGAGAGAGGCTACTAAGAGGAACCTCAGGGTTGTCTCTCCCAGATGTTGGGGAATTGCACGGGGAGCAATGGGGAGAAGACTAACATGTAATAAATGCCTCTATCTTTGCTGATACGTGACTTGGTCTCATTATTTCCCCTGAGGATAAGTAAAAATTAATGCTTGCTCTTCTTAGCCCCCAACAGCTGGTAAGCGCTTCTCACCTGCACTGTAGGGGTGGGGTGCGGTGCTCCTTCTATGTGTCCATTAATATGCACCCTCCCGGCAAAGATTCTAGCCCTTTGAAGTAGTCAGATTCTCTATCTCTCACCTCAGGGTGTGGGTGGACACTCACTCTCTTGCGCTGGCACACTTGGATGAACAAGCGGACCAGAGCCGGTCAGGAAGAGACTGCAGAGCTAGGAACTTTCAAATACTTGGGATAGAATATTACCCTATCATCAGACGGAGCTTTAAATTCTTCAGCCAATCAGAGGTAGGGGCATGTCAATAGGCGTGCCTCTCAGCTACAGCTCGAGCCGAACCAATCACAGGCAAGAGGAAGGGGTGGGTTATTGTGACGGGAGCATACTAACTGCAGTGAGCAAAAGGGAGGGATGGTCTAGGGATGAGCACAAATGATCAAATGAAACATGGCTCTGAAGATTTATTTTCAGAATCATCTTTCCACTGCTTTCCCACCTCTCACCTCTCACCTTGGCCTCCTCTCTCCTCGAACTCGCAGGCATTATGGAGACTTGGTTGTGTTAAGAGCTCCCTTCAGTCTCACCCCTGTTTTTGCTCTGAGGCCACCCAACTCTTTCCACTATGCTCTAACCGGTGTAAAAACTTATTTTGTTGACTACGCAAAGGCATGTGATTGTGTGGATCATAACAAATTAGGGCAATATTGAGAAGAATAGGAATCTTAGATCTCAATCGTGCTCATGTGAAACCTATATCTAGAACGAGATGTAGTTATCTGAACAGAAGAAGGTTTAAAATTAGGAAAGATGTATCCTTTCTACATACCTATTCTATGCTGAGCAAATAATTTGAGAAATTGGACTATATGAAGAAGAACGTGGCATCAAGATTGGAAAAAGACTCATTTAAGAACCTACATTATGCAGCTGGCACAATCTTGCTAACAAAAAGTGAAGGAGATTTAAATTTCTGGTTGTATGGCCTTCAACATGGATTACAATTCAACATCAAAACAAAAATCTTCACCACTAGACCAATAAGTAATATCATGATTGCTGTTGTTGTTAGATGCCATTGAGTTGACTAGGACTAATATGACCCTGTGAATTTTGCCTTATCCTCTACCCTTATAATCAAGCCTGCTGTGGTAGTCACTCTGTTAAATCATTTTGTGGAGGATCTTCTCTTTCACTGATTCTCTGCCTTTTCCAGCATGGTCTCTCTCTCTAAAGATTGGTCGCACCTGAACATACGCTAGCCTTGTCTCCTCCAAGGAGCAATCTGGTTGCACTTACTTAAAAACAGATTGTTGTGGAGTTCTGATGGCACGTGACAAAGAAAAGGAGAAACAACGGTCATGCCAAAAAGGGCCGCGGCCACGTGCAGCCTATTCACTGAACAAACTGTGCCCGGTGTGTGACCAAAGATAAGGCAATTAAGAAGTTCGTAATTCGTAGGAGGGGTTGAGGCCCTTTGTAAGGTGGTATAGCACTGGTCTGTACAGCGTTGCTGCACAGAGGTAACTCGTGGTTGCTGTGATGCTGAAGACTGTGGCAGTAATGTGCCAATCGTGGTAACGGATACCCATGGTGGACAGTGTTGGCTGGAGCTTCCCGCCGTTCATAGGGTCGCTATGAGTTGTATACGACTTGATGGCATCAAACAACAACAACAACAAAAATTTGTAGTAGTGGCAGCTGCCACCAGGAACATTTCTGAAGCGAGTGTTTTCGATGCATATGTACTTCTAAAACTCAGTGTGAAACTGCACTACTGTGTGAGTTGTGCCATTCAGAGCAAGATGGTGAGGAACTGTTCTCGTGAAGCCGGAAAGGACCGAACACCTTCACCTAGATTTAAACCTGCAAGTGCTGCCCCACGACCACCACCAAAGCCCATGTAAGGATTTGATTCCTTAAAAGGCTGAAGAAAAGAGAAAAAAAAAAGGCTGAAGAAAAAACTCGTCTGAAAATAAAATGAAAATTACACTTAAAAAAAAAACCAGAAACAGATTGTTGTTGCTAAGTGCTGTGGAATTGGAATAGACCCACAGCCACCCTCCAGTGGGTTTTCAGAATCGGTAAATGGCATAAAAAGAGCTTGCCCATCTTTCTCCTGTAGAGCAGCTAGTTGATTAAAATTGTGTGCTTTTGCATTGGCAGTGCAACACCTTACCACTACGCTCCCACACTCCCATCAAAACAGATAGATGGAGGGGGAAAAAATTAAGCTGTCAATGATTTAATTTTACTTGGATCCATAGTCAGTCAGCACCCATGGTAGTGGCTGTCAAGAAATTAAGACATGTTGCATTGGGAAAAATCTACTGTCAAAGACCTCTCCCAAAGGCTGAAGAGCAAGGATATCAGTTTAAAAACTAAGGTGTGCCTGATCCAAACTGTGATCTTTTCAATTGCTTCCCATGCATTTGAAAATTGGGCAATGTGCCCAGCCATTGGTGTCAGTGTACCAAGCCGCTGATTACACCACCAGAACTCCCTAATAGCTTCCCTCCAGCGGATTTTCAGAAGCTGTAAATTGCACAGGAGGAGATTGTTCATGATTCTCCCACAAGCAGTTGGGGATTCAAATTGTGTGCTTTTGGAGTGGTAGCACAACTCTTTAAAAAAAAATATTTTTACTGGTTTACTTAAAACAAAAAAAAGAAAATTGGGCAATGAATAAGGGTAACAGAAGAAGAATCTATGCCTTTGAATTGCAGTGTTATCAAAGAGCACTAAGTATGACATGGACCACCAAAAGAAAAAAACAACAACAACAAGTCTGTCTTGGAGGTTGCTCCTTGGAGGCAAGGATAGTAAAACTTATCTCACATAGTTCGGGCATGTTGTCAGGAAGGGCTAATCCTTGGAAAAAGACGTTATACTGGGAAAGGTGGAGTGTCAGAGAAAGGGAGAAAGACCCTGAACAAGATGGATTGACACAGTGATTGACTGTAAGAGTGGGCTGGCCATGTGAGGGATTGGGAGGATGATGCAAGATATGGCAGAGTTCAGGTCTGTTGTTGAGAGTATTACTATGAGTTGTAGTTGATTTGAGAGCATCAAACAACTGACCTGTGAAGACCATTTTATACGTTTGTCTTTCCCATTGGCTGAGGTGCTGGGTATGTGAGTCCTTGTCTTTAGAGAATTCTTCTCTCTCTTTTTTGCATTGGATACTTGGGGAATTTTTCATTATCTTCTTTCCTTCCTTGATACTTAGAATTACATAGCTGGAAGGCATCTTTGAGGTGAGTCTAACCCTTCATTTTACAGATAATAATAGTTACAAGGGATTGAATTACTCTCGTTTTTCAAGTGAGTAAGTGGAGGCGCCAAGAGGTTTTTACAGAAGGTCACATATCTTTAAGGTTGCAAAAGCATGAGATTTAACTACGAGTCTGCCGGCTTAACCTCTGCACAACACTGCTACTGGGTATGTAGAACATAAGGAAAGGAGTGGGACAAAACTAGGATTGGAATCTAGTCCCTGGCACCCACTGAATTGTCTCAGCCCTGCCAATTTGATGCCACCTTAAATATGTCTCTTTAACAGCTCACACTATTGCATCCTCATATGTACAAATCGAAACAAGATGAAAAAATTCCAAAACCATGCTAATGGTTGCACAATTCTGTTAACTATACTAAACATCATTTAACAATTTTAATGAATGGTATGTGAATTTTCACTCCTAGAGCTGTTAAAAAAAACAACAACCAAAAAACAGAAACAAACCCAAACAAAAACAAACTATAAGAAGCACTATTTCCTGTTTAGTAGTATTGTCTTGACCTGCTGTTGTTAGGCTCTGTTAACTATGAGTCATATTGACCCATTGAATAACAGATTGAAACCCTGCCCTGTCCTGCATAATCCTTACCATCTCTGACATGTTGAAGCCTAAGAATCTATAAGGGGCTCCGCAGGAGAATGATGGACAATCTCCACCCATGGAGGGTCTGTTCTGACTTGACAGCAATGAGGGAAGTGAGTGAGACACATACACAAATATACTGACTCCCATATAGTATCAAAAGGAACACACCCTTGACATCCATTTTAAATTTTAGACTTCCAGAAATGTTCGATAAGATATATAACATAGTTTTAAGGTACCAAATTTATTGCAGTTTGTTACAGCAACAACATGAGCAATAACATGCTCGAAGTATGTGAGACCAAATATCACGATCCTTGTTTTTAAGGAGCACTCTGGCTTAACTTCTTCAAAGACAGATAGGTTCTTTAGGCAATATTAGATACTTTGCCAATATCACAATTTAAAGGTATCAACTACTCTTCTGTCTTCTTATTCATTGTTCAACTTTCATAGGCATATGAAACAACTGAAAAGATGACGTGGGACAGATGCAGCGGGTCGTGACATGTATGACTCTCATCGTGACAGATGAGGCCTATTGCGATAGATGGCGGACATGGATTTCTGCCAGTCGATTAGCTAAGGTTTTTTTAAAAAAATTTATTTTATTTTAAGATTTTGTGTGTCTGTACCATCAAATCGGATCTGACAGGTACAGGAGGAGATTGTCCCTCCGTCTCCAGCAGTGCATCTGGTGGATTCGAACCAGGAGCCTCTGGAATTGCAGTGCAGCTTCATGCCAGTAGGCCACCTGAGCAGCCTGATTAGTTAAGTTTTTACCTGTTTTAAAATTTCTCACTGTGTGACTCTTCTGGCTATTTTGAAAATGATCTTCAGCTTCAGAGAGAGGAGAACAGGTGAGCACGTGAGAGCGGGCGGGGACCACAAACAGAAGGAACAGCGGGGCCTCGCAGGGTGGTATTCATGGCGGAAAGGCTGAGGGCGCAGGCGTTGTTCGAGGCGTGTTAGTCTGGCCTGAGCTGCCGGGTGAGGCTGCCTCCAGGTCAGACACAGCCCGTGGCGCGCGAACCCGGCTGCCCCGAGCCGTCCATGGCGCTGCAGCAGGAACCCCGCGGTCCTAGCCGCCGCCGCCGCTGCTGCCAAGGGAGCGGGCCACCCGGGCTGCACCGCCAGCGAGGGCGGCTCACCAGACAGTGCTCCTGGAGCTGGTGCTCAAGGACCCCAAGGCTAAGAGCTGCGTGTTGTTCAGCTTCCCTAAGATGCTTCTATGCAGAGAACAACGGAAGAGGTCCCTTCATACTACTGAAAGACCCATTCAACGATGGGCTCCAGGAGATGCAAGAAGTTGAACTGTTGGCGAAGAAGCTTGAAATATTGGAAGCCTCAAGTTGCAATATTGAAAGATGCTAAGGGCAACAATGTATTGAATGACCCAGGAAGCATCAAAAGAAGATGGGGAATACAGAGTCACTGTACTGAAAAGAACTGACTGACACTGAAAAAATTAAAGAAGTCCTGTATGAGCAGAAGCTAATGGTAATGAAGAAGGAAGTGGAAGCTCCATTGAAGATATTAGCAAAAGGTAAGGCCCCAGGAATCAATGGGATACTAATTAACTTGTTTCAGTTAACAGATGGAGCCCTGGGTGCACTCATCAGTCTATGCCAGAAAATTTGGAGGACAGCTGTCTCACCAACAGATTAGAAGAGGTCTGTATTTGTTCCCGTTCTCAAGAAAGGTGATCCAATGAAAAGAAAAGAAGCTAAAATAAAAGCGGTTGGACTCTGAAAAAAAAAGAAAGGAAGGTGATCCAACAGAATGTGGAAATTATCAAACAATATCATTAATATCACATGCAAGCAAAACACTGCTGAAGATCATTAAAAAATGGCAAGAACAGTACATAGATAGGGAACTGCCAGAAGTTCAAGCAGGACTTAGAAGAGGCTGTAGCACCAGGGATATCAGATGGATCCTGGCTAAAAGTAAAGAATACCAGAAAATGTATATTTATGTTTTATTGACTATGCAAAGGCATTTGATTGTATGGATCATAATAAGTTGTGGCTGACATTGAGAAGAATGGGGATCCCAGAGCACTTAATTGTGCTCACGCAAAACCTATACCTAGACGAAGAAGCTGTTTTCCAAACAGAGCAAGGAAACACCACATGGTTTTAAATTAAGAAAGAAGTGCATCAGGGTTGTATTCTCTCTTCATACCTATTCAATCTCTATGCTGAGCAAATTATTTGAGAAGCTGGACTCTATGAAGAAGAATGTGACATCAAGATTGGAAGAAGACTCATATTCAATAACCTGCGTTATGCAGACAACACAACCTTGCTTCCTGAAAGTGAGGAGGACTTGCAGCACTTGGTGCAAAAGATCAAGGAATGCAGCCTTCAATATGGATTGCATCTCAGCATCAAGAAAACAAACATTTTTACCACTGGACTGATAGGCAACATCATGATAGATGGAAAAAAGATTGAAACTGTCAACTTACTTGGATCCACAATCAACATCCCTGGTACCAGCAGTCAGGAAATCAGGAGATGTATAGCACTGGGAAAGTCTTCAGTCAGGGACCTCTCCAAATTATTGAGGAGTAATGATGTCAGTTTGAGGGCTAAGGTACATCTGATTTGGTCCAAAGTATCTCCAATCACTTGCTATACATCTGAAAGCTTGACAAAGAATAAGGATAACAGAAGAAGAATTAATGCATTTGAGCTGTGGTGTTGGAGAAGAGTACTAGCCGTCCCATAGACTGCCAAAAGAACAAACAGATATGTCTTGGAGAAAGTGCGGCCAGAGTGCTCTTTGGAGGCAAAGATGATAAAGCTTCACCTCACATACTTGGAGATATTGCTGAGAGGGGTTATATCCTTGGAGAGGGATATGCTTAGAAAGACAGAGGGTTAACAAAGGAGAGGAAGACCTTCAACCAGGTGGATTGACACAGTGTCTGCTGCAATGGGCTTTAGTGTGTCAGGAAGTGTGAAGAGGCCACAGGATAGGTCAGGGTTCAAATCTATTCATAGGGTCACTATATAGGTCATACTTGACAGCACTCAACAATAACTATCTCAACATATTATTATGAAATACTCAAACATATAAAGATAGGAAAATTTTTTTATAAATACCCGTGCCTACATACTACAACCAATATTTTTGTTATGTTTTCTTTTATCACTTGTTTAATTATCTAAGGAGCCCTAGTAGTGCAGTGGTTACGCCTTGGCTATCTGAAAGACTAATGATTTAAATCCACCAGTTAATCTGTGGGAGAAAGATGTGACCGTTTATTTCTGTAAAAAGTATGACTTGTGAAACCCTGTAGTGAAGTTCTGCACTGCCCTGTAGGGTTGTTGTGAATCAAAATTGACTAGATAGCAATAGGTTTTGTCTATTTACATCTGTCAACTTTATGCATTTTGGTTATGGACATCCATGTACTTCACTTTTAAACACTTCAGTAAGTATACCATTGACTAGAGTTTAATATTTATATGTGTAAAGTCAAATTTACACAGAACTAAATGCACAAATCTTAGCCTCATCATTAAAGGAATTTTGGCAAATGCACCCATGTAACCCAAATCTCTATTCAAGGTATGCTTTAAGAACTGTGCCAATGTACAGAACTCACTGAGGTTAAGTGAGAACCAACTCATAGATGACCTTTCAGTGGGTTTTCAAGGGCTTTAAATTACACAGGAAGAGATTGTCTATCTTTCCTCCTTGGAGGAATTGGTGGATTTGAACTGCCTGTGTTTGGGTTGGACGCTTAACTCCCTAACCACTAGGCCATTGTTACTGATGTGGGCCATAGAGTTGGAACCAACTCATCTGAACCTCCACTGGGTCCTTAGAGGGTGGAAGTCCCATGATTGCCCTTCATTCTCCTTCAGGACAGCTCGTGGATTCGAACTGGCCGCCTTTGGGTTGGCAGCACAATTCCTTATTCACTAGGCCGCCAGGGTTCTCTAAATGAGTAAGATTAAATATCCATTATTTAGTCACAACATCTACAGTTCAAATGGTCAATACCCTTAACAGTTATCACACTGAAAAGAACAGTTAGAGGGCATTTACCATATTTGCAGATGATTCTATTGGACAGATATTAAGAATGTCCCCTTATACCCTTTCCTGAGCATTCCTCATTTTCCATCCCCAGACAACCCCTATTTGGATTTTGTTTTCACCACAGATGAGATTAGCCTATTTTGTAACAGCATCTGTATTTGCATCCTTTCACCTGGCTAGTAATTTTGAGATTGATCTATGTTGTTGTGTGATTAGTAGTTCTATTTTATTGTTGAGTAGTGTTCTGGTATGGATTCTGTTTATTCATTTTATTGTTGATAAATCAAGTCCACTTTTGTGACTGTGTTCTTGAATTTCTTTTGGGCAAACAGTTGGGAGAGAAATTACTGGGTCATAGCTTATGTGCATGTTTAGTTTTATATGAAACTGACTTATCTTTCTCCAAAATAGATCAGGTTTTTGTCAGAGGAACAACAAAATCCTTGTAAGGAAAACAATTAAATGAATAATTTAGACACTGCTTCCGGTCGGATTAACTGTTCTAAGATTCTGTCCCCTCCTCAGTCCCGCCCATGAAACCCATCTATCGGGTGGTGATTGGTCAATGGAGGAGAGAGGCGGAGCCAGAGGCGTTCACTGGGCTGGGACAGGACTTCCTCTATTTGGACGGTTCCGCATCCGCCCAGGCCTTCAGAACTCACTGCTGCCTCCCTAAGGTCGGTTCCAAGTTTATTCCAACGTTGTTTCCAAACTCCTCTCCTAATCTGATCCCTGATTTAAATAAAGCTCTCAGAAAGAATGGATATTCTTCTTTATATTTCCTTTCTGGCGCCTTTTTCCGTTTTATCTGCTTTCTTTTCCCCTCAGTACATTCTACGGCTTATTAATAACAACAGTGGCGTTAGCACTGGGCTGATTGATCTGTGTACAAAATGCATTTTCGACATTATGTCACCTGATACTTCAAAGAGCACCTCCCTTGTGGTCGGAAATTTATAAGGCCAGCCTTGAAGCAGAGGTGCACTGGAGATGGTATTGCCTGGACTTCCAGTTCCCATTTAGCATTGCTTCATGACATTAATTTTGTTTAGTCTTCGTCAGCATCATTCCACGCAGCTATAACCATTGCCTTTTGAAAACCTCTTACCTTCCAGGGCACAACACCCTTTCCCATCTTGCCTTTACTGGGTCTCCTTTGCTAATCTTTCCTCCGTGGCGACTTTCTCACTGAAATGTGGAAGTCTCTAGCCACTGACTTTTTTTTTTTAAAGACTCTCTTCTAATCTTGTGTTTTTAAACTGTCAGCTGCATACTAGTTCTCAATATGCTATCTTCAGTCTTCTTTCCTGAGCTCTAGACTATATCTCCACTTACCTACCTGTTATAGATGCCTATTAGTCTAGGCCAGTTCATTTTCACCAAAGTGGTGCTTTTCATATTCCTCAGTACTTTGTACATCTGCGTTTTCCTCTTATTCCTTGTCAGTAAATGACACTAATATTTTTGCCTCAAGAAATCCCACACCATATTCTGATGTGGCTACTATACCTACTGTATCCAACAAATCATTAAAACTTGTTTTTTTCTGCCTCCAAAATCTATTGCCAATCTATTTATTTCCCTCCACTTTATCACACTTCGTAAAGCTAACAGTCCATCTTATTGCTCCTGGATTTATAGCAGTAGTTTCTGATAGTATAATTTGTCTTCACTGGATTCTCATCTTCCCCTCTGACTCGCTACAATCCACTCTCAAATGACCACAAATAGAATCTTTAAAAAAATATAACCCAGGTTTTGCCACTGTCCTAGTTAAAAGAGAATAAGAAACACAGACTTGTTGCCATTCATTCAGAATGGAGTCGTGGCTGACTCTCTAGGAGACTTCCAAGGCTAACAGATTACCCCTCTTTCTCCCTCACAGTTGCTGGTGGATTCATACCACCAGAGAGGTGCTACCTTTGGGTTAGCAAGGCAACTCTTTAATGACCTATGTCAGCGAAGTTCCCTGAAAGATAATAACTTCCTACATTATTCCTTTTAGCCTACAACTCACAGTCAGTCTTTACCATAACCTGAGGCCAACTCCCTTCTTTTTGCTGTGACCTCGAGTCTTCCCTTCCAAGCTCACCTCTTGCCTATCATAGTGGCCCCCTTAGTGTTCCTTGAACACCCCAAGCCCTTTGCTGTGCTGGATTTTTTTTAACTTCTATTTTCTTTTTATTTTAGATTTTATACTGATTTATTTATAAAGTTTGAATACATTATTTTTCAGAAAAAGTTCCTTTCCATTTCCTTCACCCCACCCACCCATGGAATTGTGCAATCCTATGATTTACACTCCTCCCCACCCATCTCTACCCCTCTACTTCCCCCCCCCCATCATTATAGTCATTCTACAATAATGGTTTTATACAGTATTTGTCCTTGTAGGACTGAGTTAGTTCACTCAGCATAATGCTCTCCAGTTCCTCCCAAGTTAGGTAGTAATTTACAAAATCTTTGCATCTGATCTTTCCTCTCCTCCCTTTCTCATCTTTCAGGTCTCAGCTGCAGTATTCCCTCTTCAGATAGGCTTCCCCCTACTATACACACTATCTAAAATGGGCTTCCTCCGTTACTGTTTATTTCCTTTATAGAACTGATCTCATTCTGTTATTATGTTCTTTTGTTTACTTGCCTGCAACAAGTGACTGTAGCAATGGGCGCAAGTGTGTCAGATGAAGAGAATGATTGAAGGTAGGACAAAGTTCAGATCTATTGTTTATAGGGTCCCTTTGAGTCATAGGGCACCTAACTACAATAATCCTTTCTCCGTTTCAGCTTCATGACTATGCCTGTCAGTCACGGCTTTGTAATTTGTGTTTACCTTTGTGTATAAAACGTTGTCTGATACATGGTGAACTCTCAACAATGATTTCTTATGTGAATCAATCAATAATGAGACCATTCTCTCCAAGTCTTGACCCCACTTCTACTCTTGAATCTGTCCCTCTGATTGGTTCAGGCTCTATTGTTGTTTACCTGGGTTTCTGTAACAATCTTTTGTTCAATGAACTTCCTTGTCTTCTTTGACTCTATGACTCTGTACTGTTCTCCACATAGCAGCCATTAAAGTATATTTTCAAAATGAAAATCAGATTATGTCACACCCTGACTTAATTCTCTAGTGGGCCCCTGCTTCTTTGAGGAAGAATTTAAAACACTATGAAGTCAGCACTGAGACAGTTCATGGCTCTGGTTCCTACTGTCTGTTTATCATCCTCTCTGCTCACTCCACTCCCATCCCAAGCAGGATAAGCACACAGAAACTCCCTAACAACTCAAAATGTTCTCCGTGTTCTCATTTTTTTGTGCATGATGTTCTTTCTTCCACAAACTTCTTCCATCCCTCTATCCAGCTAATAATGATAGAAAACAACCCTGTCACTCCAGCCCATCTTCTGGGAACTGGTTTCATCATGAGCTGTTTGCAGGCATAACTCAGAGATATTATAAATTCACTTTCTGACCACTGCAATAAAGCAAATATCACAAAAAATTAAGCCACATTAATTTTTTTTGTTCCTTGGTGGATATAAAAATGATGTTTACATTGTGTTATAATCTATTTAGGAGCCCTGGTGGCACATGTAGAATTGCCTACTGAAAGGTCAATAGTTCAAACCCACCACCTGATCTGCAGGATGAAGATGGGAAGTCTCTTTTTGTGAAGATTTACAGCTTTCGAAACCTGTGATGGAGTTGGAATCGACAGCAGTGGGATTTTTATTTTGTTTTGCTATTCTTTTTTTTTTTACCAACAAGACAGAACTGATCCATAGCTGACCCTCTGGCAGGTTTTCAGAGGCAGTTAAGTGCACGGGAAGAGATTGCTCGTTCTTTTCCCTCAGATCAGCTGGTGAATTGAAACAGGATGCCTTCAGGATTGAAGTTTACTAAGAATTAAGAAAATGTGACACAGAGATATGAAGTGAGCACATGCTGTTGGAAAAATGGTGCTGATAGAATTGCTTGGGGAAAGGTTGCCACAAACTTTGCATTTGTAAACAATTCCAGTGTCTATGAAGTACAATAAAGCAAAGGACAATAAAATGCCGTATGCTTCCCTGTTCTCCTTAATATCTCAGGTCCTTCTAAGAAGTTGGCTACCCTTCTACTGGTTACCCATCTCCCAAGGTAGGGCCAGGGTCATGTATGGCCATGTCATATATTACTTCACAACAGATGATTTAGTAGAGAGAGTTGTTGTTAGGTGCCATCAAGTACAACTCATAGTAGACCCTATGAATAGCCAACCCAAACCTTGTCCTATTCTGTGCCATTCTCATCATTCCTGACACACTAGAGCCCATTTCCAAAGTCATTTTGTCAATCCATCTCATTGGAGGTCTTCCTTAGAAAGGAGTCAGGCCAGATTTGAATCACAGAGTCACCACTTACCAGTCAAGCAGCCTTAAGCAGGTCATTTGACATCTGGAAAGTTTTTCACTTTAGGAGGCACCCAGCAAACTTCGTTGATTGATTAAATGGCACAAATGCAAAATTGAATTCCTCACCTCCATGCCAAAAGCCTTCAGTGGCTTTTCATTGCTCTAAGTTTGAAATGTAATCTTTTCTATAAAATAAAGTCAGGGAAAAATGCAGCCTTCTTAACATAGCCTATAAGGCCTTCCCCATGCCAAGTTCTGTCTGTGTGTCCAGCCTGGCCTCACCTCCCACTCCAACAATGTTGTTTTATGGCATTGCATGTATTGTCTTCTCTGCCTAAAATACTTTCTTGTAGTTTTGGTGCCCCTCTTCTGTGCATTTATTCTAACATTTATGATACATTTTTGCTGTTGTTATGCATCATTGAGTCAGAACCGATTCCTAGCTCACCCTCCAGCAGGTTTTCAGATGTTGTAAATCACAAAAGAAGAACTGGCTTGGCATCTCTCAAACAGAAAAAAAACTGGAATTCTAGGGGGAAAAAATCTTTAATGATCCAGGAAGCACCAAAAGAAGATGGAGAGAATGAATACACAGAATCACTGGACCAAAAAGATTAGCCAACATGGAAATATTTCCGAAAACACCTGAGATAGATAAAGAGCTAATGGTAATAAAGTTCAAGCTGCACTGAAGGCATTGGTAATAAATAAAGCCTTGGGAATTGACAGGATACTAACTGATATGTTTAAAATGACAGATTTAGCCCTGGGAATGCTCATCAGTCTAGGCCACGAAATTTGGAGGACAGCTGCCTGGCCAACTGAGTCCAAGAATTCCGTATTTGTTCCCATTCCCAAGAAAGGTGATTCAACGGAAGGTGGAAATTAGAAAACAATATTGTTAGTATTACATGCAAGCAAAATACTACTGAAGATAATCCCAGAATGGCTGAAACAGTATATTGATAGAAAACTGCCAGAAATTTAAGCTGGATTTAGAAGAGTCCATGGCACCAGGAATATCATTGCTGATGTCAGATGGAGCCTGGCTGAAAGCAAAGAATACTAGAAGAATATCTATTAGAGGTTTATGGACGATGCAAAGGCATATGATTATGTGGATCATAACAAATTATGGCTAACATTGAGAAGAATAAGAATCCTAGAGAATT
>NW_006400013.1:3658999-3661679 GCF_000299155.1 Elephantulus edwardii
AGGAGGGTAGAGAGAATAGTGCAACAATGAATGAATGGAAACCCAAAATCTCTGTAAATGTTTATGAAAATTAATAAAATATAATTATAGGAAAAAAAAAAAGAATCCTTGCCTCCAAGGAGCAGCTTGGTTTCACCCTCTCCAGGATGAACTTGTTTGTTCTATTAGCAGTCCCTGGTATATTCAATACTCTTCTTCAGCACCACAACTCAAAGGCATCAGTTCTCCTCCTATCATCCCTAGTAATTGTCCAGCTCTCAGATATATAGCAAGTGATTGTAAAGACCATGTCCTGTATCAGGTGCACCTTAGTCTCCAGACTGACATTTTTGCTCTTCAGTACTTTGGAGAGGTCCCTGACATCAGACTTTTGCAATGAAATGCGTCTTTTAATTTCCCATCTTTAATGTAATATAATGATAATTATATAATGTTAACATGTATTATATATGTTGATTGTGGAGCCAAGCAAACTAAAGCTGTTAATGATCTCAAGTTCTTCATCATCTATCATGATGCTACCAATCAGCCCAGTGGTGAGAATCTTTGTTTTCTTGACATTGAGCTTCAATCCATGTTGCAGACTGCAGTCCTTGACCTTCTGCAGCAAGTGCTTCAGGTCCTCCTCAGTTTCAGCAAGCAGGGTTGTGTCCTCTCCACAATACAGATTGTTGATGAGTCTACCTCCAATCCTGATGCCACGTTTCTCCTCAAAGAGCCCAGCTTCCCAGATAATCTGTTTTGCACATAGATTGAAAAGGTATGGAGATAGGACATATCCCGGGCATACACCCTTCTCAATTTTGAACCATGTGGTGTCTCTTGCTCAGTTCTGACGACTGCCTCCTGGTCCAAGTATATATTTCACGTAAGCACAATCAAGCGTTCTGGGATTCCCATTTTTCTCAGAGTTAGCCCCAGTTTATTGTGGTCCACACAGTCAAGTTCCTTTGCATAGTCAATGGAACACAGACATTCCTCTGTTACTACCTTCTTTCAGCCTGTACTTCTGGTAGTTCTCTGTTGATGTGCTGTTCCAGTTGTTTTTGGATAATCTTGCTTGCTTGTGATACCAATGATATTGTTAACTAATTTCCACACTCTGTTGGATCGCCTTTCTTTGCAATGGGAACAGATACAGATCTCTTCCAGTCAGTTGGCCAGGTGGTTGTTCTCCAGATTTCTTGGTACAACTTGGTGAGTATTTCTAGGGCAGCGTCTGTTGAAATATATAATTTGGTATACCATCAATTCCTGGGGCCTTGTTTTTTGCCAATTCTTTCAGAGCAGCTTGAACTTCTTTCTTCATCACCACAGGCTCTTGCTTGCATGTTATTTCATTAAATTCTTCTGTGTCTGCTAATTCCATTTGGTATAATGACTCTATATACTCTTTCCATCTTCTTTTAATAGTTCCTGGATCATTTAACATTCTGCCCAAAGCATTCTTAAGTACTGCAGCTTGAGGCTTGAATTTTCCTTCAGTTCCTTGAGCTTAAGAAATGCTAAGTGAGTTCTGCTTCTTTGATTTTCTGAATCCAACTCTTTGCATATTTCATTATAATACTTTACTTTGTCTTCCCTCATTACCATTTGTAATCTTCTGTTCAGTTCCTTAATATCTTGATTTCTTCCCTTTGCTTTGGCTTTTCAGCACTTTAGTGCAATATTCAGAGTCTCTTGGTTTTTTCTTCCTCTTCTGTCTTTGTTATGACCTTTTGCATTCTTCCTGGATGATATTCTTGATATCTTCCCACAACTCATCTGGTCTTTGCTCATTAGTGTTCAAGGCCTCAAACATGTTCCTGAGATAGTTTTGAAATTCTGGTGGGAGAGACTCAAGGTCCTATTTTTGGTTCCCGTGAGTCTGTGGTGATGAAGGAAGAAGTAGCTAACGTTAGGCTCACATACTTCGGGCTTGTTGCTAGTAGAGGCTATTCCTTAGAGAGGGACATCATGCTTGGGAAGGTAGAGGGACGATGAAAGAGAAAGGCCCTCAACTAGGTGGGTTGACATTGACTATAACAATTAGCTTGAGTGTGTCAGAGATTGTGAAGATGGCATAGGATAGGGCTCATATGGTCACTCTGAGTTGTGCTCAACTAGATGGCACCTAATGTGGTGTTAAGGGTGCATTGTTCAAAATTACTTCTCTTGGTAAGACCTTTGAAGAAATGGATTGCTTCAGTGACTGGGATAATGGGGGTAGGTGTGTCAGAGACAATAAGATTGGCACAGGATAGAGCAGGGTTTAGGACTTGTACATAGGGTGGCTATGAGTCACAGATGATTTGAAGGCACATACAACAACAGGTATAATACACAAACTTGCCTATAATATAACAACTTGTGTATAATATACCAACTTGTGTATAATACAACAACTTATGTATAATACTAGCCATTTGACTTAAATTTGGTTATGTGGTTGGGCGGGAATATGCAAAAAGGATGTGTTAGCCTTATCCACAAGGGGATTGGCTAGTTTCACCATTAAATTGGGCAAATCCAGCAGCAAAATAGAAGAAACTCACCACCAATAAAGAAAAAGCCAAAGATTCACTGTTGGTGGGAGTGTAAAATGGTGCAACCACTGTGGAAAGCATTGTGGCACTTTCTCAAAAAGTTGCAAATAAAGATACCATTTGACCCAGCAATTCCACTACTGGGAATATACCCT
>NW_006400013.1:3667017-3667468 GCF_000299155.1 Elephantulus edwardii
CTAACATTGAGAAGAATAAGAATCCTAGAGAATTTAATTGTGCTCATGCAAAACCTATACTTGGACCAAAAAGCTGTTGTGCAAACAGAGCAAGGGAACACTGTTGTTATGTGTCGTTGAGTCGTCTGCGACTCAGTGCAACAGCCCTAAACCCTGCTCTGTCCTGTGCCAATCTCACTGTCTTTGACATATGTACCCCCAGTTCCACAGTCACTGAATCAATCCATCTCATCAAGGGTCTTCCTTTCCTGTGCTGTCCCTCCGCCCTCCCAAGCATGATATCCCTCTCCAAGGACTGGTCCCTCAGTGCAGCATGTCCAAACTATGTCAGATGAAGCTTCAGAATCCTTGCCTCCACCAATCTCCATAATAGTCTATGTGTTTCCTACTGCCAAAGGGGCCCTTTAGAGTAGTGAGAGAAGATCTTCACCCTGAAACCCACAGCGTCCCT
>NW_006400013.1:3671204-3689464 GCF_000299155.1 Elephantulus edwardii
AAGAAGAAGCCAAAGAATGTCGTGTATTCTGTTGAGCCAGAGATTCTTGTACCAGCCAGACTAGGGCCTTCTGGAACAGTGGCCATAGCAGCAGCAGTAGCAGAGAAGCAGAGATATGACATGAGATAGAGCAAACCTTGGGATTGCTATGCCATTGAATCTAAATTTGAACCTATGCCATTGAGCTAAGTTTGCTAGACATCTGGGGGTGGGGGTGGGGAGAGCCATAATTGTCGAAGAGATGATGATGATGATGATGATGATGATGATGATGATGATTTTGTGTGTACCATCAAATCGAATCTGACTGGTACAGGAGGAGACTGTCCCTCCTCCAACAGAGCATCTGGTACTCATCTCTGGGATTGCAGTAGTTTATTGCCACTAGGCCACCAGAGCTTGCCATCTGAGAGCTTTTTAACACTGGTCTAAAGCCACGAGACTCAAGGCTGGAGTTCCTGCAAGCTTGTTTCAGAATCTATCCTGACTGTATTCTGCTAGTAACCTTTTAATTTCCCCACTATAGTTCTCTGTGATCTGTGAACTATGGCATAGGATTTTTGGACCCATTAAAGCAGTAAGATTGGTGTTGGGCTGAGTGGAAAGAAATGCAGGAGTGTCAGGGATGTGTCTGACCTCACGTGAAATGGTTTTGCATTGTTGATATGGTTGACAGGGAATGTTTCCCTTTGAGAAATTATTAAAGGTCAGATTATGGCCTTTAAAGATCAATGGAAGCAGATTGCTCATCTTTCTGATGTAGAGCAGCTAGTGGATTAGAACTTTATGTCTTTGGTTTGACAGCACTTTTCCTTACCACTAAGCCACCAGAAAGAATGGTAATCTCATTACAAGGAACCCTGCTGGCGTATATGTAATGTGTTGAACTGCTAACCGAAAGGTTGGCGTTTGACTCCACTATCTACTCCCTAGATAGAAGGGAAAATCTCCTGTAAAGATTTACAGCATTAGATATCCAATAGGGAGTGCTATGAGTCAGCGTAGATGCCATGACAATGTTTGGGTTTTTTTTATTCTCATATCTATTTATCTCTCTCCCAATAAAGGACAATCCAGGGCCTTGCTGTATATACCCTCCAGCTATTAGAATAGTATAGACAGTGGAGGCGAAGAGAATATTTGTGTAGAATCATAAACACCGTGAAGACAACAACCAGAAGGACTGCATGGGCTGGATGGGGAAACTGACGCCAGAGTGATTATCAGTGTCTCCCCAAAAGTGACAGCAATGAGCAGCTTCTGTTTCAAAATGAATTTCCCAGGGCCGCTCACCTCCAGAACCTGAGTGTCCAGGTACCGTATCCTCAGACATGGGGATCTGCTGCTGCCCAACTGCATATGGAGGAAATAAAGCCATTTGGTGGCTTTTTAAGGGTTGTCACATTACACAGACTTCCTTAGATTCTCAGGCTGAATTTCTTCACTCCTTTAGGTAAGGGAATCCAAGAAAAATCCTTCCATCTCTTTCTACTTGGCCTGGGCTCCGAGGTTGTCTGTCATTTTCCTGAAAGACCTGAAAGTGGCCTGGGAGCCTGAGGGCCTGCAGAAGGCGGTGCTGAAAGGCAGCTCCACTGAGTGGCTCTGCGGCTGCTATGGCAGCCAAAACCAAAAGAGGTCACCATTGAGACCACACGCGCTTAATTCTTCCGCTAACGCGTAAGGCAGGCTTGACCCCGAGAGCTGGGCATGAGAGGGCAGGAGAACTTTTCGGACACTCTCTGGCCTGTTTTTCTCCAAGAGTACAATGGATTGCTGTTGTTGTATACCATTGAGTCAGAATCGACCCAGAGTTGACCCTCTAGCCAGTTTTCAGAGGCAGTACAGCATGCTGGAGTTGATTGCCCTTCTTCCTTCCGTGGAGCAGCTGGTGGGTTCGAATCGTGTTACCCTACAATAGGTACAGGGTATTATTAACTAGTGTCCTCCTTTGGAGGGAAACGCCCCACTCTACTTCCCAGCAAGATTGTCAAGCCTGCGAGATCACTGCTGTGTAGGGGTAGTGGCAATCTTCGGATAGGGGGACCAGGGAGGGAAACAGCTCTGAGCGATGCATAATTATAGGAGAAGCCTGTGTTCGGGGACCTGTGGGGGAGAGCCAGCCCCATATCTTCCCGTTACGTGGCCCTCTTGAGGCTGCCTGAGCTCCAGGCTCACCCTGGCTCGGAGCTTCCAGGGAGAAGAGAAGCAGGGTGTCGCCACGGCTTCAGCTCCGGGGAGAAAATGAAGCGGAGCCGCCTAAGTGCTCCCATCTCTGGTCGCCCAGGGCGGCTCTGACGAGCCCCCAGCCCAATTCTCTCTAGAGGTTTCAAAAGGATAGGCAGCCTCAGGCCCACTCAAGATCCACCCCACCCTGCCCCCACCCGGAGCCCTGCCGGCATCCTCGCTTTGCCTTTGGGCCAAAAGCCCCCTCCGCCCACCCAATCTCCTCATCCTTTAACCCCTCCTAATCCCTCTCCCCTCCCGCCGTCCGGGAAATCTTTCTGAATCCGGGCTCCGCCCTCAACTCAGACCAAGCCCCCGAAAAGGACACGCCCATCTCGCCCGTCCGTTTACTCCGCCCCCATGTCCCACCCAGCCCAGGCTCCGCCCTCCCATTCCCCGCCCCAACCGGGGCCCCTAGTCCGCTATTTCTCTCCGCAGACCCCGCCCTCAGCCCCGGAAGACTCCCCGCCTCCGGCCCCGCCCCCCCGAAGTTTCTTGGGCCGCCAGCCGCTGGCGGGACAGAACATAGAGAGCCGCCGCCCGGCCGAGTGCGGATGGGACTGCAGGAGCCTTCACGGCTCCGGGAGTGAGCGGCGGAGCGGCCGGACCTCCGCGGATTCGTCATGGAGGAGGTGAGGACCGGACTAGGCGGGGCGGAGGGGAAGGCTGGACTGGGGACTTCGAGCCCCTCAAGGCGGTTGGGGTCCTGGGCTCAGGCCCTTGGCCCTGCCCACTCCACTCCCGCTGGTCTGAGGACCCCCCATTCACGGGCAGAGCCTAGGCTGGTGGGGTCGGGGCGGGGATCAGGTCTACGCTGGACTCTTCGCAGACCGCATCCTCCTTTACGATCTCTTTGGCTTCGCTCACCAACCGTGGAGGGTCGTTGTTGTTATTGTCCCTATTTTGGACTAACGGGAGACGGAAGCGAGTTTGGCGACTTGCTGAAAGTAATCGAGAGAGCTGGACTCGAACCCAGATTGTCATCGATTTCCTCTTCCTTGGCCTTTTAGGTTGGAGCCCAAACGGGCAAGCTGCTTGTATGCATGTGTCGTAAGGGGTGTCTAGGTTCTGGAGTTCTGGTCTCAAGGAATCTGAGGTCGGAACTGGCCTGTGGTAGGAGGACTGGAGAAGTTTCATCTTTCTGAGTCTCTTTCCCCCTGCCTTCCTCCCGGACGCTCTAGCTTCATATCAGGCCTGCCTACCTCCTCTCTTCGGAAGGAGGGAGAACCCTCCCCCGCGGGAGTTTGACTGCTGGCCCCACAGTACCCCTTGAACCTCCCTCTTACCCTTCAGGACTCCCCTTATCTGGAATGGGGTTCAGACTCAGTGTACAAACCCAGTTCTCCCTGCAGACCCATCATCCAAGAGTCTACACAGAGCAAACATCTAATATATGACTATGGAATGAATAAATTAGAAAGAAGGGCTTGTTGGGTCTAGAAGGTGTTATCTGCTTTGCCTCTTAACCCCTCTAGGGGGTCCTATTTTCTGGCCCTTTCAGCTGAAGGGAAGGGTCAGTTCTTGGATGAGTGAGGAAGGAAAGTGAAACCTTTACTCTTCGGGCGACCCTGTGTTCTCATCAGTACCCACCTCCCTACTTCCAGAAGCCACTGCCCTAGGGCAGTGGGCCTGGACATCAGCTTTCCCTGTAGGCCAGGCCCTGTGATTCTGTGGGATGGTAGATAAGTCACTTCCCCTCTCCCCCTGCATTTCCTCTTCTATTAAATATGGGGCCTAACCATTCAGGGTTCTGGCTGTGTGGTTGTGGCCCCTTCTCTCAGAATAGATGGAGGTGGGGAGGCAAAGTCAGCCCTCTGTGATTTGCTATGGGTTTTTTGCCAGCAGGGGTGGGGCTGCCCTCCCTTTGCCTGGGGCTCCTGCTGTTTCAAGGGTTGGGTTTTCTGCCCTCCACCCCTCCCCTGCTCCCAGAGGATGTGGGTCAGGATTATTACTCCGTCTCCCTGACTGGGCTGGCCCTCAATTAAGAGAAGTTCTCCTGGACCAATGATTTGTCTCTGGCCAGCCCAGCCTGTTCATTCCTCCTTGTTCCTAAGCCTCTGACTTTATCACTTACTGCCAAAAGCTTCAGGCATACCTGGGACGTCTGTGGTTTTAACCACCTGCACCCCTACCCAAAACTCACCCACACATACCTGGCGCCTGGTTGCCCTCTCGCCTTTGACATTTCTAGCTCCCCATCTCACTTTCTCTCCCAGTAGCTTCTACTGATTTCTCCAGACCTCAGTGCCCATCTTTGTTTCTCCCAGACACTTCTTAGAACATAGGCATCTGTTCTGATGCATGACCCCAGACCCAGAAAGACCTTATCACCCTTCCAGGTGGTGGCTGCTTACAGCCCAGACCTGTGCCAAGCTCTCTCAGCCTCAGTGGCATCCATCCTCTGTTCAGTGGATGTCATCAGGCTGAAGCTTGAAGAAGTGCTGGTCTGAATAGATGCCCATCTGCGATCTCAGGGACTTAGAAAGTGTGATATGTGTGCAAAGACTTTGAGACAAACAAATATCAGCATAGAGTATTAGTGCTACTGCTGGAGTAATAATAAGAACCCTCTCCCAGATTTTCTTATCTGTGCCCTGAGATTCTTCTCCTTTGCTGTTCTGTAGTCTTGCCTTTCTTGGTCTTGCTCTAGTTGGGTGACTCTAGGCTTTGCTAGAGAGAGACAAGGTATTCTGTCCCAAGTCCGTGACTTAATTGCTCTATAGTGAAAGGGTTGAGAGTTTAGGGTCTTTGACACTTTTTGTTTCTTTCTTTCTCCAAGATATCTGGTGCGCATATCTCTACCCAAATCCTGAGTTCTGCAGGAACTTCTTAAATATTTCCCTGACCTGAGAGCTAGGACTGAGCTCGGAAACCCTCAAGAGGGGGTCCTATTTCTCTCTCAACAGACTGAGAGCCTCTTGAGAGGAGAGTGTGTATACTCCCCCTTTGGGGACTTCACTTGGGCAAGGTCTGTATCATTCCTACTGGACTGGAATGTCCTCTAGGTTACTGTGCCTGGCATTTGACTAGGGGTTCCTAAGAGTTGGGGCATTGTGTCCCTCAGATTGGGAGTTCCACCTGGCTGGGCTTGGTGGATCTTTAGTCAATTTGGTCTGAGCATCATCACGTATTAGAATCTAGTAAAGGGCCAAGGTTATCTGCCTGTGGTGTGAGGTATTGCTTGTCAGCAAGGCTTCTTCTGCCGGGCTTCATCTCTCTGTCACGGTCTGTGTGGTGTGTGTGGCTTCCCACCTCCTCCTTTTTCAACACAAGGTTGAAGTCACCTAGTATCTCTTTTTGTCCAGTGAATGACCTAGAGACCCTCCCACCTCAGGCAAAGGAGAGCAAGGCGAGGCCCCCAAGGATGCCCTAGGAGCTGCTCACAGTGGGCAGGGGAGACCCTGGGAGAGGACGGATGGAAGGGGGGGAGAGGGTGAAACCAGAAGAGCAGTGGTCAGCTGGTCAATAAGAGGACAGGAGGCCTAGAAACTGGGTTGAGCAGGACAAAAACCTCTCTTGTGAGCCCTGCCAAGGGGAGGGGGCAATTAGGAGAACTTACTGGGGCAAAGTCAGGGTCACTGGTAGGTTGAGGTCTGAGAGGGAGAGAGAAGGACAGGGTGGAGGGTGAGAGGCAAGCAAGACTCTGTGACTACTGCCTTGGGTGATTCTTGATAGGAAGTTCCTTCCCTAAACCTTGGCTCCTATCATCCTCAGTCCTATCAGTTGTTCTTTGACCCCCCTACTACTTTTTAAACCTTTCTACCTTACACCTACCATGGTCCCACCAGCCCTAGACCTGCCTCTGCAGCTCACCCTAGTATTCACTTATTCTGCTCTGGTCATCCAGAAAGGACAATGGTTAAGACCCAAGGTTCCTGCTTTGCACCCTGAGATCTTCATGTGACACACAGTGTGTGAGGCAGGCAAGGGCAACAAGTAGAGGGAGTTTAGTTAAGGAGTAGATTCCATGGGCTGGTGATTGGGCCCCTAAAAGGCAAGAGGAAAGCTGGAGCTTAGAAATGGGAGATCCAGCCAACAGCTTTATACTCCACAGCCCTAACTGCCTTAAGAGACACACATTGTGGCCATCCAGGCCACAGCGGGCCTCAGCCATGACCAAGAAGCTGGAGCCAGCCTTGCCCGTAGAAAGGATGTGAGTGTGTGAAGTGTGGGGGTGAGGTTTCCCTTTTCTCAGTTCTTCCCTTCCAGCCCTGGGCCTGTGACATCCTTCAGGGAACTGTTGAGGGGGCTGAAGCTCTGGAGGTCACACATTTCACTGGGAGCTGAACACAGGATGTCAGCGTTGGTGTGGGAAGGGGGCAGTCAAGTGCAGGAATAGAGTGTGAGAGCTGTGTCCTCTTGCTTTTCTTCCACTGGACAGGGTGGCTTGTAGCTGACCCACGGACAGGCCTCCCACTTCCTCATTCCACCATCTGGGAAGGCCATTTGAGACCATCCGCTTCTCCATTTCTCTTACCATCTGTAAGTCAGTAGAGACCCAGAAGGAATACCCCACATGCATCGAGATTCTGGAGTCCCAGCATCTGTCACCCAGAAAGACTTTGTCCTGAAGTTTGAACCATGCCCAGGGAGAAGGGTCCATTTGCACAAGGGAGGATGGGAGTGATGGCAACAGTAACAGTAATGCTTTGTTGTTGTTGTTGTTAGGTGTCATTGAGTTGTGGACGACTTATGGCAACCTTATAAACGAAAGACCTGAACACTTGTATAACTTTCATTGTTTCTCCACTTTCCGTTTCCAGAGGCAAGCTATTTAGGAAGTGGATGCCACTCCTGCTTCCAAGCTTGTTTTAATCAGGGAGCGCCTCCAAACCCTGTCCACCATGTGTGACCATTATCACATTTGACACAGACCGGTGCTTTACCACTTAGAAGAATGTTTGACCAAAACCAATGAAAACCAGTCCTGAGGGTTGCAGATTAAAATCACCCACCTTTGACTTGGTAGCATAACTTTCTATCTACTAGGCCAGCAGAGCTCTCTCGATGTTATTGTTGTAATGCCTACTGTTTGCCAAATTGAGGCTATACTAGACACTACATGCCTTATCTTTATTCAGCACTAAACATTTATTAAGCATACTGTATATAAGGCACTGTACTAGGTATTGGGGATACTCAAGACCCTGCCATTAAGTTGACTTATAGCAACCCTCCAGTGGCTTTTTGAAGCTATAAATCTTTATAGATAACTTACCATCTTTCTTTCTGGAAGCAGCTGATAGATTCAAACTGCTGACCTTTTAGTTCTTAGTCCAACACATAACGCATCAAGACATCAGGGATACAACAGGTAAATAAAGCAAAAATCCTGGCCTAGTTATAATCCTTCCAGCTTCTGTTAATACCCATTTCACAGATGGCTTAGAGGGGTTAGTTGACTTCTTTCTGATGTGTAGGATTTGAATTTCAAAGGCCAGACTCCCAAACTACCAGAAAATGCAGTTCAAAGTGAGAACCTGGCTGGGGCTTCCCTGCAGAGAAGAGCAGAGTTGCCTGCCTGGCCCAACCCCCGACAGCTCACCACACCTACATCTGCCTGGGCTTGTCCTTCCTAAGGCAGCTGTGGCCATAGGGTGTCCCTGGGGAGAGGCGTGTCTCTTTTGACTGGGGCCTCTTTTTTTAGGTTTATGTAAATGATAAAATATTTAAAATTAGTCAGTGCTAATTTCCTTCTAGCATCCTCTAGATTCCGACACCCTCTTGGCCACCTTTCCTGCCCTCTCCTCTCAACTCTCACTTCTGGGGGCTGTGGGGGGTGGGGTAGCACGCCAGTCACTGAAGCAAAGTATTTTGCATATTTTATGTTTATTTCTTTTCATCACAGATATTTCTTGCGCACTCAGTATGTGTAAAAGAACAGTGCTGCTTGCTTGGGGCTGAGAGGTGTATCTGGTCCCCTCTGGTGGGCCAGCACTTGACATACCTTACTCCCAGCCACCCAGGCAGGTGATGAAGGGGCCACAGGATGTCAGTGACCAGACTTGAGGCTCCTGGTTGACTGCCCATGTCTCTGAGAAGGGTCTGAGTTTAACTCCTCTATCAGCTCATGACCAAAGGCAAAGAGCCCTTGGAGTTCTCACCACGTGGATTTTGTCTGCAGGGGGTGGCAACCCCAAAGTCCTAGCCTGGGATAGGACTTCTGGGATAGAGGAAGCAGGGACTGCAGAGAAGGTTCTCTAGAATGAAGGAGACCAGTCATCCTTCTGCCTGCCAGCCTCTTCACAACGTGCAGATCCTTGCTTAAATTCTCTGGGATGCCTTCCTGGACTACCCTGACCTGAACCAAACAGGGTCCCCCACCTTCCTCACTAGTGGCCCACTGTTTGTTTCCTCCATCACTTTTCACAGTTAATTCATATGTTAATTCCTGGTGTTTGCTAAGCTTTCCATCTCACCTTTGTGAACTCCATGAAGGCAGAGGGCAGGTGTTGTTTTTATTTACTTCAAGCTGGCCCAGCGCATGTGACAGTGTAGGTGTTCAGGACAATGTTTGTTGACTGGTTGAGTGAACATGTGGCTGGACATCAAAGGAGGCAGAATGGGAAGAACATGGGGTCCAGAGAAAACAGATCTGAAATTCTGGTTCAGTGCTTCCGGCTGTGTGACTCTGGACAAGTCATCTTTCTTCTAGTTTACTGGGGGTAAACTCAGAGGCTAGTTAACTGTACAGGTTAAATGAAACAATGTGTGTGAAACTCAACATGGTGGCTCAACCATAATGTGGCTGGTGCTGAGATGATTACACGGACTCCTGTTCTCACTGTTACTGGATTAGGAATATTCGGCTTGGAAACTAGAATGATGTCAATGGTACCCGGCAAAAGAACACATCCCTTAGTCATGACATGTCCTGGTATTATTTTGCAGGGTGTGAAGGAGGGAAGTGAGAAGCCACGAGGAGGCCGGACAGCAGATAAGGCCGGCTGGATCAAGAAGAGTGGTGGAGGCCTCCTGAGTCTCTGGAAAGATCGATACCTGCTCCTCTGCCAAGCCCAGCTGCTGGTCTATGAGAATGAGGTGAGGACTGGCCTAGTCCTGAGGTTGGGAGTTTCTGGGACAGGGCAAAGTAAGGCAGCACAGGCCAGTAAGATTAGCCCGGGGTGAGAACAATTCTTCCTTTGACCTACCTTAGACAAAAGTTAACTTTCTCTAGGCTTCTGTTTGCAGTATGGAAGAAGTCTCTCAGGAGAAAGTTGAACAGTCTCTTCCCATGTGATTTACAGTTTCTGAAACTGGAGGGTCAGCTATGAGTTGATTCACATTCGATGTACATAACAACAACATATCTTGGGGCAAGCTAGATAGGATGAGAGTTTCTTTGAACTGTATGTGCGTTTAGATGTGTGCTTATTTTTTCGATTGTATATCCACACATTGCAACTCCCTTTCACTGGACAAGGGTTCCACATAAATTAATGGTCCAGCAAACTGAAGCTTGCCCCATTCATCAATGGTAATAGAAATAATAGAAATAAAAAAGTGCTCGTTCATGTTTGTTTGGGACTCAGCTGTTTACTGCTCACTGACATTCACAACAGTTCCATGACAGGAGGCATATGGTGCACTTCACTGAAGAAAATCCCAAGAGTCAGGGGGCAAAATGCTTATGGAGCATCTCACAGTGACTGGAGGAACAAGTTTAGATTCAAAACCAGTGCTTCTTTCCTGAGAGAGACCAGCTAGTAAACTCCAACACTATTTTTGGTGGCAATCCTCTAAAATATCTTAAATGTTTTCTTCAACAGTAGGTACTAACTTAAGTTGATGGTGAAGGCCCCTCCTTATCAGAATACCCGACTCTGCTGGCCTGTGCTTTCCAGCTTGCTTTCTCCTGCATTAGTCCGCTGTGTTCATTCTTCCGACAGCCTTTCCCTCTTCCCCCTCCAGACACTTGTGCTGCTCTGGTTTTCAGCAGGCTTGAAACTTAGTAAGATGTTAAAATTGTGTTAAGTAAGAGTCAGTAAATCTCTGTGTAGGAAACCAATGAGGATAAAAACATTCATTCACTGTGGGAATTTGTGACTATTTTTGGTGGCTTTTACTTGTAGATATAGTTTATCTTTTGAAGTTGAGGCTATCAGAGTACTCTCCTACTGAAAATGGTGTATAATGCTGTTATGCCTTTGGCACATGAAAATACATGGAAAAGGATGGCCCCAGGGGCAAAAAAAAAAATGACAACTTCTCATTCGCATCACTCCTCTCTCCCTTTCCCCCAGGTATTTTGATATGTCCATCATTGTCCCAAAGGAGCACTGGTGGCTAAATGGTAAGAAATCCACCAGCTGCTCCATGGGAGAGATGGGCAGTCTCCTCTTTCTTGTGCAATTTGTTGTTGTGTTATGTGCCATCGAGTTGCTGGCGATTCACAGCGACTTTGTGTACAGCCGCTCTGAACCCTGCTCTACCGTGTGCCAGCCTTATTGTCTCTGACACACCTAACCCCCATTACCTCAGTCACTGAATCAAGGGTCTCATTGAGGGTCTCTGAAAAACCTGCTAGAGGGTCAGCTATGAGTGGGATCGGACTCACCAGCAAATCACAGCAGCACTATAATTGTCCCAGGCCAACGGAGTCTGGGCAACCTGGATGTAAGTGTTTAGAGGAACTGCCTTTGGGAGCGTCTTGCTCTCCTGCTCTAGTCCTCAGGCTCATGGTGAAAGGTGTTGGAGAAGCAGCGGAGGAGAAAGCAAGGGGACGAGGGTGTGCAAACAGGCAGCCCCAGATGTTCCATACTGCTGCTATCACTAAATTAGGAGGTGCCGCATTTGGGAACGTGGCAGCAGAAGGATATTTTTATAATAAAGGGGGTTGTCAGAGCTTCCTCCAGTCCCAGCTGCTATAGGAGTGAGTGACAGGCTCCCCAGCTGTTAGTCCATCAGGCACTGCCAGACTTGTCCTGGGCCGCCTTGCCACATCTGGCTCCAGCTGGGAAGCAGGAAGGATTCCACATCTTCCAAACATGAAAATCCAAATTACACATTTTTAAAAATAAAATAGAAATTTGAAAAAAAAATCATTATTAAAAACCTAAATGCAGTTTTGAGAACTTAGCACTTAAGGGTGGGGGAGCTTGGCCCAGGAGTAGGAATTGAGAAATGCTTATTAGCTCAATTCCTCTTTCTGATGTAAGGAACTAGGCAAGCTCTTGGCTGTATCTTTGCTGTCAGAGAGGCTGACATTCCAAAGATGCAACCCCCGCCCAGTGGCTTCTGGTTTATCCATTTTTTTGAGCCACAGAAGGGCCAGGATGATTCAGCATTTCTGGTGGGGAAGAGACCCAGGACAGGCAGTTCTGGGGTGTCAGTATCTGGTGGTGGGATGGATTGAGGGGTGTGTTTGTGTCAGTGTTTGCCCATTTAAGGAAAGCTTGCAGACATGGGATAGGTGAGCTGTTCAAGTGATCCTTCCCCTTTCTCTGGATACCCCGCTAGGAGATACTTCCTAGGGTCTTTCTAATATCATACATTTATTTCAGCAAACCATTGTTATCTATGTCCCTCCTGAGGGAAGTCCTGTGCAGAGTGCTGGGAGAGAAACAGACACACAAGGTAGAGCAAGAAGGCCAAGCAGGGAGTTAGCGTGTGCTTTCTTAGCATGGACCCTGCCCATGTCACCAGGTAGGTTTGTGTACTCTCAGCAGAGGAGAGAGCACCTGGGGCTCATGACGTATTGCCTGGGAGCTTCCTGGAGTAGGGGCTTCTTACTGGTCTTTCTGTAGGGTGTGTGCTACGAACCAAAAGGCTGCACATCTCTGATGGTTCAAAACCACCAGAGGCTTTGAAGGAGAAAGATGAGCAATCTCTCATTGTGATTACAGCCTCAGAAACCTGATGGAAGATCTCTGAGTCAGAAGTGACTCGACATCAGTGAATCTGAGTTTGTGTTCACTAGAGGAACTTGGAAGGGATTGGAGACTAGAGGTTGGAAATAGAGGTATGGAGGCAAACATGGGAAAACATAACCTGAATAAATTTGGATGGGAGGGACCAGGCTTCTCTGGCCCTCTGATTTCCTTTATCTGAACTGCTGAAGAAATCATGTTGTTAGTTAGCTGCTATAGGGTCCACTCCTGTAGACCATGCACAAAATTGAAATTATATCCTGGGCTAGTTTTCAGAAGTCGATCTCCAGGCCTTTCTTCCTGGTCTGTTTTAGTCTAGAAGTTCTGCTAAAGCCTGTCAGCGTCACAGCAATATGCAAGTCACCACTCACAGATGAGTGGTAGGTATCCACACATGAGTTGTATATGCTGGAAATCAAACCTGGGTCTTCCATGCAGAAGATAAGAATTCTACCACTGAACCACCACTACCATTGAAGAGAGCATAGATTAGTGGTTATCCACCCAGCCAGTGGAGATCCAAATGTCACAAATCTTGGCTGTTGCCTGGGCATCAGGGTTTTTAGAAGCTTCCATGTACCTCCAAGGCTGAGAACCACTGGTGTGGCACATCACAATCACCTGGAGGGTCTGTCAGGCCCATCTTCCCAGGTTTATCAGTCAGTAGAGATGGAGCCTGAGGATCTGCATTTCTAAGAAGTTCTCAGGTGATGCTCATTCTGCTGCTGGTTTAAGAACCACATGTAGACAAACACTACAGAGAGCCTGTAGATAATGCACTGAGGCAGGGGTGCTCTCTGAGTGTTAAGGTCTTGGTACACACAGATTAACATAGAGGAAAATGGTTTTTTTCTCAGCGAATAATCAAGTCCCTGCCTCCCAAACTGAAAACTGACTAGCACTGAGTCAGTTACCCTTGGGTAGCTCTCTCTGCATGATTGTCCTGGGTTGTCCTAACTTGTTTGCCACTCTCAGGGCATTGTGCCCCCAGAAAGGACCTGCTTTTCAAGGGAGTGTGCTGCTTCCTGGAAGTTGTTTCAGCCTGGTCCTCCTGGATGGTGAAGCAATTGACCAGCACTGAGTGGGGGAGCTTGTGTCCTCCCTGGCAGCTTGCTGGGAGAGGTCTTGGGTGGGTTGAACCCATGGAGAAACCCTCAAGTGTGCAAACTGCTGGATAGGAAGACAGCCTGGCCAGTGTCCAGGGATGACACTGATGATGGCCTGAGAGAGGCCTCATGCCGGCAGGCCAGGAGTGCTCATTTTGCCGTTCATGATTACAGCTGAGGCGAGGGGTTGGTTACTCACTCTGCAGAAGATACTGGATTGTGGATGTATGTTCATGCTTCCCTCTGTGGCTCTGCCTTTCCCTTTTCCTTCTTGGTGACATCTTACTTACTCTTCCACACACCCTGCTTGGCCTCTGGACCCACGTGAACCCTCCCTTATCCTCTCTAGCACCCACTCTGTTCTCTCTGGCCTCAGGCACATTTGACTCAATGCTGCTGCCCACCTCCAGGTTGTGTACCCTGAGTCTCATTTGGATGGTGAGCCTCAATCCCATCCCTCCATCCTGTGTGTCCTGAGCATCAACCATGTGCCTCATGGCGTCTGAACACAGCATCTTGGTGACTGAATGAATGACAACTTTGAGGCCCCTCTCTGACTGCAAGGCCCTCAACTGAGTAGAACGTCTGGGTGCGCCTGGCTCTCACCAGTTCGTGTCTCCTCTGTCTTCCCTGCAGGATGAGCAGAAGTGTGTGGAGACAGTGGAGCTGGGCAGTTATGAGAAGTGCCAGGACCTCCGTGCCCTCCTCAAGCGGAAACACCGCTTCATCCTGCTGCGATCCCCAGGGAACAAGGTAGGGAGGTGCCCCCTGCTGCCTCAGTGCCCTTGGGGCCAGTTGTCTTGGGACGATCATCCTGGAAGGTTCAGACCATGTGTCCAGTTTGCACCTTTACTCATTTTGTCTCGGTGCCTCCCTATCCCCTGATGATAGGACATGCATTTCAGGCTGTGCTAAGAAAGCTGTTCCTCTCTCTCCATCCCAGGCCATGGGGCCTCTTTCGCAGGCTGTACTTGGAACTTAGCCTATGAAGGGTGAAACCTTGGTCCTCTCCAACACCCTGGATGCAGAGGCCTAGGGCTGGGGCAGGAGAACTGTGAATGAGGCCTTCACCCTACCAGGCCTCTGACATCATGATATAAGCTGAGCGGAGGGAGGGCGTGGCCTCTTCTTCAGACCAAGCCTTCCTGGGTGGGCCACCCTCCTGCTCTTATCCCAGACTCAGTGCCCAGAGGCCTGCAACCTCTCTGCTTTCCTTCCCTTGCACTTTTCTTCCTCTGCTGGAACTGAGGAAGTCTGCTGCCTATAAGGTGGTTTCCCTGTGACATGCTGTGTGTGCAGATAAAAAGTTTGCTGTTTGTACCACATGCTTCTGGTGATGAGTCTGTGTGGGTGTTGACACGTGGCATAGCTTCA
Organism: Elephantulus edwardii; assembly: GCF_000299155.1. Taxonomy (NCBI): domain Eukaryota; kingdom Metazoa; phylum Chordata; class Mammalia; order Macroscelidea; family Macroscelididae; genus Elephantulus; species Elephantulus edwardii. The sequence goes on from NW_006400013.1 coordinate 3,685,777, forward strand.
CAGATGTCAGGAAGGAATTGAGATTGGGAGGCTGGTGTGTACAGCACCTCTCGTCAGTTCTCGCCCCTCAGCAGCTGGGCCACGCATCACACCACCCTGACCACTTGCATGTCCCAGGAACCTCGCCTGCAGAGTGGGGTTGAGTCACAGAGGCTGGGCCTACCTGGAGCCAAACACTTTTCTTCCTAGATCTCTGGGTCCTAGGCCCTAGAGTAGGCCATGATGCTTTGCTCAACAATTTTTATCCTGCTTTGTGATGGATTAGGCAAAGAAGGAACCAAGACAGCAGTGAAGGGGCTCCACCCTGGATGGGGGGGATATTGAGAGATATGCCCAGAAGAAGAGAAGTAAAAGTGTATTTCTAGTGTTAGGAGGCTCAATGAGGCTGATCTCTGCTCTTTCAAGAAGAGGAGAGCCATATGTTAGTCCCAGAAGACCTTGTCCTAGAGACTCAGTTCCTGTCTGTGTGGGTGTTGTGTAGGTGTGTGTGTTTGTCAGAGTTTTGGAGTGTATTATGTGTCTGTTGCATGTGAAAGTGAGTGTTGGCCTGGCCATGAGTTGGCCTGTTTGTGTGCTTCGTATGGTGATTATATATAGATGTGAAGTGGAGGCTCTTTGGGACTCTGTCCTCTCCCCATACTGTTCTGGGGGCTTCTTCCCTCCCCCAGCTCTGAAAATCAGCTGGTGGTGGGCTCATTGGGCCAGGCCAGCTCAGGGTGGGCCCTTAATAGAGATCTGTTTGTGCAGCTGTATTCTCTGCTGCTTCAGCCAACACCCTTCCCCCTCCCTAAGCCCTGCCAAGAGTTCAGGTTGGCCCTGGACAACTCTGCGGACAGAATAATCAACTGGGATAGGGGACTGAGGAGTCTGTTAGTGGGGACAGCAAGGTGGTGGGAAGATAGCACATCCAGTTTTAGATCTCAAGGGCTGCCTGACCCTACCACCTGTAGGAGCGCCTGCAGACGGCATGGGCCCCGAAGTCAGATGGTGGACTGTACTGCAGCATCCTGTCACCCTCTTTTCCCACCACCATGGGTGTTCCCATCCTCAGCAAGGCCTCCAGCCGGCCATGAGGTCACATGACCCTGGCTGTCTGGTCCTGGGGCTGTCTTCCCCGCCCCCCCCCCCCCCCCCAAATCAAATAAACAAAGACTCCAGTGTCTTGCATGGCCCTTCTCCCCCTGCCTCCTCATCCCCACAGCCCTGCCCATGAGGTCACAGGCAGACGCTGCCAGGAAGCAGGGTGGCCGCGGCTGGGCCTCTCTGCCCCACTGTTCCCGGCCAGCTTGGCCCTTTCCTTTTCCTCTTCACCTCCTCTTGCCCCCTCCCACATTCTTCCTCTTTGCCATTTCGTCCTCATTCTCCCCCTTTCCCCAGGCCACAGGGGTCTGCTCCAAGGACAATTTTGACATCTTCTGCGCCCTCAGCAGGGCCTTGGGAAAGGGACCTGTGTAGTCTGTTGGCTCTACAGGGGTGGAGAGGGCCCTCAGGAGAGATTTCTTGATATTTTCTTTGTCCCCATTCTAGTCATTCTTGTGGAATGCCTGGTGCATTCAGCCAGGATTACAGAGTTCCTTAGGGTGAGCTGAGTGTGATTTAATCTCTTATGGGAACCTTTTAAAGGAGAAATGGTAGTGATGTGGTTAAAGTGTTGGTTCACTAACCTAAAAGGTCATCTATTTGAACCTATCAGCCTTTCTGTGGAGAAAGGCAATTTTCTTCCATGAAAATTTACAGCCTTGGGAATCCTGCCCTATTCTGAAGGATTTCTGAGTCCCAGTCCCTGGTTGTGGGTAGGTGGGAACACTTTGACCAGCAGTGTACTAGGTCCTCCCTGAGGCTACATTTTCCTCACAGATGCCTGCCACAGACCGGAGCCTGAGGAGAAGGGCCTTTCTTTGAGCTGGCTCAGGAGTTCTGTTCTAGGCCCAGTAAGGCCTAGAACAGCGAAGGAACCTGTGTAGGGTGGCATCGCCGGTTGGTGAGACTAGAACCAAGCTCTTTTGGCTCATCGCCCGGTGTTCCTTCCTTTGTGCCACTCATGCTGCTTGGGCTGTGGCATTCAAGTGTATCCTTCTCAAAGCTCTGCCAGGCCAAGGGCTGCCTGGAGGCAGGCACCTGGCCAACACGGGGCCTGTGCACAGGAACAGACACCAAGTTCTGAGGGGCTGGGCCTGACTCCCTTTCTGTGCCATTTGGGTGGGCCTTTGCAGACCCTCCCTGGACTCTGTGCAGCCTTGGTGGCTGGGCTAAGAGGCAGTTAGTTGCCAAGGTGCCCCAGGGATTCTGACTTAACTACAGAGATCTGCTGCCAGGATCAAATTTACTCTGGCCATGCAAATGAGCATTTGGCTGTGCCTGGCGTGGGGGTGGGTAGGTGGGACCCAGGCCCTGTATGAAGAGAAGGAGGCAGCAGCCAGGAGGAAGTTATATAACAGGGATGCTGAGGGGCCAGGCGCACCCGGTGTTACATAACTGGGAGACTGGTGGGAGGGACATGCTATCTAACACCGGGCCGGGGGATGGGCAAGCTGGCGACCCGCCGGACAAGAACTAGGACATCTTGAGGTCAGAGTAGGCAGAGGCCCAAAAGTGGGGTGAGAGAGGGAACCTCTGGTCAGTTCATTCATTCATGGGCTCATTCATTTGGTAAACAGGTAATATGCCTACTGTGTACCAGGCCCAGATTGTTTTGTGTTTTTTTTTTAAATAAAATGCCCTGCCAACAGTTGACTCCAACTCACAGTGCCCCTGTAGAACAGAGAACAACTGCTTATGAGATTCCTAAGGCTGGAAGTCTTTAAGGAGGAGATGGCCTCATCTTTGTGCCACAGAGTGGCTGGTGACGTTGAACCACCGACCTTGTGGTTCATAGACGAGTGCTTTAACCATTGTGCCACCTGAGCTCCTGTCCTGGTTTTAATCCTGTTTAATTCTCTCAGAATCATAGAAGGTGATGCTGTCCCATTTTACAGATAAGGAAAGTGAGACTAGTTTCTCCAGAGGAAGGCAATCATTTCTGTTACTTGGCGGTCACTCTGTGCCCAGGTTTAGAAATAGTGCTGGGCATGAATCACTTTCCAGAGGTCTTCACATCTCTGTGAGGTGAGTCGAAACTTAGTCTCCAGTTTAGACAGCAGTGAGTGGGTTACTATCCATCTCTTATGCTGCACTACTCTGTTTACATGACCTAATTCCTCTCAGAGAAGGAAGACTGGCGGTACTAGTCTCCTCAGGAAGAAAATAGGCAGTCTCCTCCATTTAAAATTTGCAGCTTTGGCCATCGATGGCAGGTTGCTATGAGTCAGAAGTGACTTTACAGCAATGTGTGTGTGTGTGTGTGTGTGAGAGAGAGAGAGAGAGAATTCCCTCACACTCATTTCCTGTCAATTTGAGGCCTGAAAAGGAGGGTTCTCTCTGAGCTGCCCTGTATTTCCACTATAGGAAAGGACTGATGTAGGTGGTGTGGGAGGGGGACCAGAGGTCATAGGATCTACTTCAAACCACACAGGACCTTTACCACATCCTGTCCTCACTGTTGAGCCTCATTTTTCTCATGAAGAACACACAACACCCTTTCTCTTTTTCCTCAATGTAAAATAAGAAACGAATTCTGATTCAAAGATTTTCAAATTGCAAAATGCCAAAATGAAAGTTCAAAATGGGATCCCAAAGCACACCTTTTCTC
>NW_006400013.1:3691080-3712609 GCF_000299155.1 Elephantulus edwardii
TGAATTTTATAGTCCTTGGTTTTAGTCCTAGGTCCATGATCCACCTTGAGTTGGTTTTTGTGTATGGAGTGAGGTGTGGGTCTTGCTTGAGTCTTTTGCCACACCTTTTCTCTTATAGCCTATGATTCAAGAGTAGAAAAGAGACCTCTTCTAGGAGGCATGGAGCTATGTTTTCCACTTGGCCAGATCTGAGTGTGAGGCCCGCTATGGAGCTGAGATGAGGCCCAGGGTTCAGGGGGCCTTCACCAGTGGACACCCTTCATGCTTGTCACCTCTGTGCCTGGCTTGGGTATAAACTGGGACTTCACATAAGAGAAACTGAAGCCCAGAGTTCAGGTGGCTTCTGGGAGAGTCCCTCAGGTAGGGGGCAGGTCCAGCCTCTTCCATTGGTCAAAGCTAATTCTAATCCAAGCCTCTAAAGCTCCATGCTAGAGAACAGCCTTTTCTTTGCTCAATCTACCCTGTCCACCTCTGGAAGCTCTAGTGACAGACACAATGTGGGGGTCATTTTGGTTCGTTTCTAATCGGGACAAATCCTAAGGGCTGGGTGGGAAGCTCCCGTAAGACCCCAAAGAATGATTCTTGTTAAATGTCTGCCATTCCCCTGGCAGGTCAGCGACATCAAATTCCAGGCACCCAGTGGGGAAGAGAAAGAGTCCTGGATCAAAGCCCTCAACGAAGGAATCAACCGAGGCAAGAACAAGGCCTTTGATGAGGTGCGATGCTGCTTGTGAATAGCGCTGTGTGCCCCCTTTCCTTCCGTGAGCCATCTCGGAGAGGAGCCAGGCTCCACATCATCCCCAATAACCCCTAGATTTCATCTCACACACTTTGGCCATGTTAGCAGGAGAGGCCAGTCCTTGCAAAAAGACATCATGCTGAGAAATGTAAGAGGGTCAGCTAAAGAGAAAAGACCCTCAACAAGACGGATTGATACAGTGACCCGAACAATGGTCTTGAACGTGGCAGAGATGGTGAGGAGGTGCAGGATGGGGCAAGGTTTGAGTCTGTGTTTGCTGTGAGTTGTTGACACCTAACAACAGCAGCAACTGGTGACATCACCCCTTGGAAATTGCACTGCAAACCCACAGGCCTAACAGCTAACTGTTGTGACTTCATTTAATCTCCACAGTAACACCTCAGAAAATTGATGAGAGTATTCCCCATTTTGTATATGAGGAAACCAAGGCAGAAGGAAGTGAACTTATTTCAAGTAAAAAAAGATTGTTGGTGGGATAGGATTGATCTGATAGCAGCCTTGGCCACACAGACCTGGGGCTGAGCGTGCTCTGGACCCGGGGCTCATTCTCTGTCTGCAGTGACCCAGTCTGGCAGTCTTCAGCCTCCTGAACTGGCAACATGGCTGTGGCCAGTCTTGCGGAGGAACGGGTATCCCATGAAGCCAACTGCCAGGGAGGATTTGTCAAAAAAGACAAATCATGGGTTCTTAGTTATTTGAGCTGAAACAAATCTTGGGGTCACTTCAGTTATGGACTGACGCCGATGGACATTGGATTTTGCCAAGCTCTCCCAACACTCAGGTCCCTCAACTTCCAGCCTTCACTTATGTGTCTGGCCTATGTGACTATGCCATGCACAGCCCTTTACTGCCTGGGGCAACTATCCCCATCATGGGGAGAGTGATGTTGGGACAAATTGCAGGTCTTGGGAACAGTTCCAGGAGCTGTGAGCTAGGCCTTATCCCGCAGCACCACACAGTCTTTGGGAAGCAGGGATGAGTCCTCCACTGAGAAATAGAAACTGTTACCTGCCTCCCTGAGCAGACCTGAAGTGAGAAGTCTTAGTCTTACTCCTTGTCCTGCGGGCAGGCTGCTTCACAGCCTGAAGCCCAGTTCCCATGAGAACCTTACTCCGGGGTTTCCCAGCTCCTCCTGACCCTGCTTCCTTACCCTTTGCAGAGGCATTTCTCTTCAGACATCTCAGCCCAAGTGGTCTTTGGCCAATAGCCTTTTCTCAGGTGCTCCTAGATCTGGGCTGGGCACATAGTTACTGCGCATATTCCATCTCCCGACCCACAGATAAGCCTCAGAGGGTAACAGAGGAGCAGATAGCTTAGGACCAAGCAGTAAGGTTGCAGAGAGAGGGCCCCTCAGAATCTGCAGAGACACACGTGGTAGTGGGACAGAAGGAGGTATCATGGGTCCAGAACAGGAATTCACTTGAAAGAGAGGAGCAGTGGGTGAAGTGCTGGCTCTGTTAAGTGAAGACAAGGGTTTATAGACCCTGTCTCTGGGTCGGTTAATGCCTAAGTACTTCTCAGTATCCCCAAGGCTGACCTAGTTTTCCTTTCTTCCCAGGTAAAGGTGGATAAAAGTTGTGCCCTGGAACATGTGACACGGGACCGGGTTCGAGGGGGCCAGCGACGCCGGCCACCCACGAGAGTCCACTTGAAAGAGGTAAGTCTTTGCTCTCAGCATGGTCAGGTGGAGCCTGGGATCATAAGCTCCTTGGAGTTGTAATTAGGTTTGGGGTCACTTTTTTTCTGAGGACAGCTGGAGTTGGGGACTCTTGATTAATCTTTAAGAGTGTGTGTGTGGAGGAGGCGCTGCCTGTATTCTATCTGCTCAGTATGTACAGGTCCCAGAATCCATAGCCGGCTTTGTTTGCTGAATCCTACACTGGTCATAACCAGTCCCTGCCCCTCAACTCAGCTTTTGAGCTTCCCACCATTAAAGGATGGGAAAGGTTTCGGCTGATTGACCGGGGATTTTGGTTGAGGGAACTGCGGGAGCTGAGGCTTGAGGCAGGAGAGTCAAGTTATGCTGAGCGAGGTGGCTTGACTGAACAATTAATCTGGCAGAAAAGCACTGACAGAGTCGGGGAAGGTGCTCCCCAAGCTCAGGATGGGATGATGGAGGCCCAGGGCACAGGGGATTTGAAAGAGTGAGGAATTCATCTTTCAGACCAGTGGAACTGATGGGTCTGTGGGTGGGTGATGAGGGGGAAATTTTGGAGGCCTGTAAAGAACCTCCGGAAACACTACATTTGGGGGGAGAGGGAGGAGTAGTCAATATGGAATCAATGAAGGGGAAGAACCTAGGGGTCCCTCAGCCAGGTGGCAGCCATAGTCATAAGGGAAGGACTAGGGAAAAGGCAGGTAGGGTCATTTCTGGTTTAATTTCCAAGAGAAATTAAGAGAGTCAGCTGAAGGCTGCTGTGTGGACTCTAGGAGAAGGGAACTATGGAAGGGAAGGAAAAAAAAAACCCTACACAAAAGACCATACTTGAGGGCAGTTCTACTCTGCCTTATAGGGTCTCTATGAATTAAAGTTGGTATTGCTTTGCAATACCAACAAATGTTTGCAAAGTCACATTTAGTATATGCTATAACATAATTTTGCATGTTGTGCTATCAAAAATCATGTTTTCTCTGAGATTCTATTTAAGCTGGGTTTTGTGTTCCTAACATAATATAGCAATAAACTCTTATTATTGAAAATACAAAAAAAAAAGACCACACTTGGAAGAAAGGTTGTTGGAGGATGTTGTATGAGATGAGACAGCCTGTTCATGTCTGTCAGCGGAAGGGAAGGAGCCTGCGGAAGGAATGGCTCATGTTATCAGTCTGAGAAGGAAGATCTGAGCAGGACATCCCGGAGATGTTGGAGGAAAGACAGCCTTGGTGGGAGAGACCCCCTGAGGAATAATTCTGGGAGGGCGCGCAGCAGAGGAGAATCTCTGGGCACGTGTCACTGGTGGGTTCATATACAAGAAAGTAGGGGTTAGGTTGTTGATGGCGTGAGGGTTTCAGCCAGGACCCCATCTTCTCAAGGACCTTGGGAGAGGCCTCATGGCCACCCCACTACTGAGCCGCTGAGGGAAGGATACCAATCCTCACAACCATGAGGTTGCCAGGTGTCCTCACAGGTTGCTGGGGCCAGGTGGGGGACAGCCGTCTGCTTAGAGCAGCTGCTCTCCTCTGGCAGTCAGCTGTGGTCTGCGGCTTCCCGTGTCTAGGCCCCCATCTGACGACATGAGGGGAGCAGGCACAGACTGCTTGGCAGCTGGGCAGTCAGGGCTGGGGCTGTCCTGCTGGAGGTCATGATGTGGGTGGGCAGGTTCGACAGAGATCATTGGAAAGGGAAAGCAGATTCGAGTGAACTTGAGCTGACTGGAGATCTGTGTTTGAGTGCTGCTCCTGTCACTGGCAGACTGAGGGGACCTTGGGTGGAGTGGCAGGTGGTGGGGTATGGAGAAGGGTCATACAGGCAGTAACAGGGACGATACCATGTCTTGTGCTGCTCAGCCCAACACGGTTACCACTGAAAAATGGTCTCTGTCCCCAGCTGGGAGAAGCCAGGCTGGGGCCCTGAGAGGGCACCGTGGTTCTGACTGATTCCAAAACAGGGTTCTTGGGGGGAGGGAGAAGAAAATGGTGCAATAGTAAAAAAAAAAAAAAAAAAATTAAAACATTTAAAAAACTAAAACAGGATTCTCTGGGGTGAAGGGGAGGAATCATCAAGGAATCATTTCTGCCTGTAACCAAGTGGCCTTGGAAGCCGGCAGAGAGGGTGGAGGGGAGCTGGGGGCCTGGACAGCATGGGTGGAAGGTTTGAGAACCCTTATAGAAGGGCATGCATGACCCAGTGGCTAGTCATCCAAGATGACATCGATGTACTGTCCCCTACCAGGTGGCCAGCGCAGCTTCCGACGGGCTTTTGCGCCTGGACCTGGACGTTCCGGACAGCGGGCCGCCCTCTGTGTTCACCCCCAATGACGATGCCAGTGCAGCCGAGCCCCGAGACACACGCCGGCCCCTCATGCCTCCCACCAAGCCTTCCCCAGCCCCTGAGCCTGCCGGCTTCGGCTTTGGTGATAGGACAGAGACCCCTGCAGAGGAGAGAGCTCCGACCCCTGAGACACATGCTGAGAACCAGGAGGACTCAGAGACCCCAGCCGGGGAGGATGGGGACCCTGAGCAGCTCCTCAACAGGGTTCTGCCTGAAAAACTGAAGGTGAGCTGGGAGAACCCCAGCCTCAAGGAGACCCCTGCCTCTGAGGATGCAGGAGCACCTCAACTGTCCTGTTCTGAGACTTTGGAGACTACCCCCAAGGAGGGTGGGAAGCCCCCTGTTCCCCCACCCAAGATCTTATCGGAGAAACTGATAGCTTCTATGAGCAGGGGAGAGCCTTCCGGACCAGCCCAGAGTCCTGAAGTCCCCAAGACCTCTCCTCCAGGCCTAGTCCAGGTCTCAGTGAATGGTGTGGATGACAGCACTGAGCCCGCTAACCTGTCCAAGGCCACGGCCACCCCAGGGACCCACCTGAAGGATGGGACAGCGTTCACTGCACCGTCTCTCTGCGACTCATCGCCTCACTTCCATCCCCGCTCTTCCTCCCTGGGGGACCTTCTTGGGGAGGGCCCTCGGCACCCACCACAGCCCAGAGAACGGCTGTATCGGGCTGAGCTGGAGGTGAAGGTGGCCTCAGAACAGACGGAGCAACTGTTAAACAAGGTGCTGGGCAGCGAGCCAGCGCCCGTGAACGCTGAGACACTGCTCAGCCAGGCTGTGGAGCAGCTGAGACAGGCCACTCAGGTCCTGCAGGAAATGAGAGATTTGGGGGACCTGAGCGAGGAAGCACCTGGACTGAGGGAGAAGCGGAAGGAGCTGGTGACCCTCTACAGGAGAAGTGCACCCTAGCACCCATTGGGCCATAGACATTGGGCCTCCTGGCCAATCCACTCCTTGAAATCCCAGCTCTGCCAAAATGTGCTTCTGCTCGGCCTGTGGAAGGGCCACTGATTCGGCCTGTGGAAGGGCCACTGAGCATGTCAGGATTTGGCTAGGGACTGCCAAGCTCCTGGGTGTCTTTGCTACTTTAGCTTGGGCAGGTCACTGGTGCCGACTACCTGGCATCTGGCCTGATCTCCAGGCTCTGGGTTTGGGAGCCCAGCCTGGGAGCTTGCATGGTTCTGAATGCCCCAGTCTTTGGCACAGCATCTGGGGTTTCTGGGGATGGCATCATCTCTGTTCCCCTCAACTCAGTAGTTTACATTCCTGACTTCTGAATGAACACAGCTGAGCCCTCCTGCAGCCCCCACCCAAAATCTCCAGATGTTGCCAGGCAAGGAGCCCTGTGACAGAGGCTGCCTTAAAGTCAGGCCCTCTCCTGCCCTCGCCCACCTGTTGTAAGGAGCTGTTGAGGCCTGGGCCCAGGCTGTAGGGCCCAGTTCTCCTCTCAGCAGGGTGAGATGTGGAAGCCAGGCTCTTGAGGCAGGAGGGGAGGCATCTCTGATGAAGCCATTGCTGTGTGGCCCCCCTCATGTTTCCTTTTCTGCAAAATGACGTTTTCTGCGAGCCCTTACCCTTTGGTGAGCTGTGATTGGAGGAGGATCTGGAAGGGTCTCCTTGCCTAGTCCTGCCCTGGACCAGCTGTGCCCAGCCTTGCACGTTTCTGACATCAACCTCAAAGAGGTTTATGTAATGATCATAAACCATCCTCCAGAAGGAAAGCCCCACTCCAACTTCTGTGTCTCCCTGAATGGGACTCTGCATCTCAGTGTTCCACATCCATCCAGCAGGGTTAGTAGCCTCATCATTTCTTCCCATGCCAATGAGTGTATGTTAGGGCCTAAAACCACTTAGCATCCATCCCAAGCACCCTACACAACGCACAATCTCTCCAGAGTCCTTTGGAATTGCCCTGGCTCGAGGCATGCCAGTCTCCACCTTGCTCAGGGGCTGGACCAAGGACAGAGCCTGTAGGTGCAGAGGCCTTGCAGGCATATGTTTGGGTCTGGCTTCCCTGGGCCCAGCTGCTCACAGGACCTCCACAGGACATTTGTGCATGTGCACTTTGTTTACAGAAAGAGGAGAGGGTGGGGCACAGTAGCGTGCCTTGGCCTTTCTTCCCACTGGCCCCAGCCACCAGATGTGCCCACTGAGGACCTGCCAGCACTGGCCAAGGCCTTCTTTACTGTCTTTTCACTCTGTTCTTGAAGGTTATGACCAGAAGATGAAGAGTCATAAGGGACAGAGGCCATCTTTATGGCCTATACGAGAACAGAGTGAGAATAAGCCACAGAGCCATGGCTCCTGTGTCCCCTGCTGGCCTCCCCAAACCCTGCTCCTTGAGCCGATGGCTTCCCATGATACAATCTGTTCTCTGCCTCCATCTGTTTGTGACATGAGAGCTTATTACTAAATGTCCACTCTCACTTGCCCCTCTTGCCATCTTCCCTGGGACACAGCCACCCACAGCCAGAGCTGGCTGGGCTTTAGGCAAGGTGCCTTCTTTCAGGCATCATAGCCTCAGTTTCCTCATCTGTCAGTTCTCAAGCAGGACGGGTAGCTCTGGGCTGGCCTCATCGTTCTAATGACATTAGTGCCCATGGGCTTCCCGTGCCTTGCACCCTCTGTCCCACCAGGGAAGTTGACCATCATAAGAGGGAGAGGAGCCACCATAACTGGGGGCTACCTTTCCTGCCTGCCCAAAGAGGATGTGTTCTGTGTCTTCTGCTTACAAAGCGCCTTCCTTGAAGTTTGGCAATAAATCCTTTACTATAGAACTTTTCTGTCCTAGCCTGTTTGTTGGTGTGAGGGTCCAGCTCCAGGGACCTCCAGCTGGCCTTAAGGAAACAGAAGGTAGACTGGCCACTGTCCTCCAGATTGGGTTCTCTTCCCGTGGACCGTGCTGAGATCATTGCCATCTGGTCTTTCAAGGCACCATCTTTGCTAACCTCAGACCCTTCCAATTTCATCCCCTTCCTCCAGTCTCCCATTCACTGAGGGTCATGAGTAATACTTTTCAGTCTTCAAAAAAGTTCCAAGAATAAAAACAGGACAAAGAACACATCTTTCTTCCATTGCCATTGAATCAGAACCAACTCCTAGCTGAACCCCTCAGTGGGTTTCCAAGGTTGTAAGTGTCATGGGAGGAGATTGCCCTTCTTTCTCAGCGCGGCTAGTGGATTCGAATGTCTAGAGAGACGGGACCTCTGGACCAGCAGCACAGCTCCCTACATACTGTCAGCAGAGCTTCCTGCTGCGTGTGTATTGCCAAAAAAAGGATATTTTCACATGTAACCACACCGCTGTTATCAACTGTAAATTTAACACTGATAGAATAACTTGTTGTAGTCTCATTTTGTCATTTGGCCCAATAATATCCTTTTACTGCATTCATTCTTCTGCCAACACAGAATCAAGTGTTGATTTTAATTGGTGTGGATCTTTAGTCTCTCCTCTGAAACCTTGTCCCACAGACTTTCATGACATGGGCTTTTTTTGTAGTTCCCTCCCCATTTTCTAAGAGAGCATTTCATATCTGGCGTTTGAACGTTTCTTGTAAATAGTTTGATATTACATATTCTCAGCCCCAAAACTCATAGGTGATGTTGGGGCCTTCTCCGGTCATCTCATCTGGAGGTAGAATGAGTGTTCATTTTGGTCGTGTGGTCAGGTATCCACATGTTTTTTTTTAACTAACTACTGTATAGTTACTGGATTTTTTTTTCCCCCTTGTGACTAATATGAAATCATATATTTCTGTCCATATAGACCAAATATATAATCTATGTTACATAGAGGACATGTATTATAATGAAAATGTTATGTTAGGAGATGCTCTTTGTTATGTGTTGTCAAGTGGACTACAGCCCAGCAGCCCCACAAACATCTGATCCTGGTCTCATCCTGCACCATCCTCTTGATGTCTACCATTCTCTGTATCACTGTGTTAATCCATCTCATTGAGGGCCTTTCTCTGACCCTCTACCTTTCCCAGAATGAATGATTTCCAGAGATTGGCACCTCCTGACAACAAGCCCGAAGTACATGAGATGAGGTTCTACCATCCTTGACTGTAAGGAGCACCCTGGTTACACTTTCTCCAAGAGAGACTTGGTTTTTCATGGCCAGTACATGGGATATTCAATACTCTTCTACAGTATCTCAATTCAAAACATTTTTTTTTCTTTTTTCTGTCATTGTCCAACTTTCAGAAGCATAGGAAGCAATTGAAAATACTGTGGTTTGGATCTTAGTCTTTAAATTTACATGCTTCTTCTTTAGCACTTTGGGGTGGTCCCTGACAGAGTACCCCAATATAATATGTATTAGATATTCTAATACCATGCAAATGTATTGCATCTCATAACAATTTTGCTTGATATTTAGTATCCACTGATTATGTCTGAACAAGTCTTTCCTATGAGGGTTCCGACATGATTCCGACTGCTATTTAACTTCAGAGCCTGGGTCGGTCTAGGTTGAACCTAGACCTTGTCTTATGGTTGTAGAACCCTTGAAACATCTTAACGGAACCCCAGGGCTTCACTTAGCACTCTTTGGGAGCCTCTGGGCCAGGAGAAAGTATTGTGAATCAGTCTACTAAGGTTCAGATCCCTCTAAGAAACCTCATGTCTATCTCAGCCTCAGGGGACCTCTGTTTCTTCATCCTTAAAAGAAGGTTAGTAGTGCCACCTTTGGAAGCAGGAGTGGCATCCACTTCCTAAACAGCATGCCTCTGGAAACTCTCTGAACTTTGATAAATGGCGATGGTTTTGGAAGGGCGTTGGGCCTTTTATTCATGGGGTCACTATGAGTTGTGCCCAACTCGACAGCAATCAACAACAACATTGCCACCTAGTTCCTTTGTGAAATGAAGCACTTGGTGCTAACCAAGAGGTTAGTGGTTCAAACCTCTCAGTTGGTCCACAGGAGAGAGATAGTGCAGTTTTTGCTGCTTTTAAGATTAAAGGTTTAGAAGCCCTATGGGCAGTTCCGCCCTATGTTAGTGAAATGACTTGACTCATTTGCCCACTATTTGGAAATCACCATGCCTGACCCTCCAGTGGGTTTTCAGAAGCAGTAGATGCACATTTTTTCTTTTGAGAAGCATCTGGTGGGTTTGAACTGCCTGCCTTTGTATTGCCAGTACAACTCCTTACCTGCTAGGCCACCAGACCTGCCAAGTGTAGAGTCTCTGTTTTGAGTCAAAATCAATTCAGTGGCTATGGGTTTTTATTCCTGGATGTGAAAAAGCAGCACTATATGCATCCAGGTCTAGCTCCCTTCCCCCTCCCCTGTGAGGGCTGCTGGACAGGCCTGGTGGCTAACATAACAGGAAGCACCTGACCCAAGCCTGTGGACTAGCTGTGACCTTTGCGTCTCTCCTGAATTCCCTTTCCTTTGGCCAGATATGTGATCGCCATTCGGAGTGAGTGGCCTGTGGAAGGTGGGGGTAGATCACTCTCCCTGCACTAGCCCCTTGACCCGTGAAGAGCAGGAAAGAAGGTAAGGGAGAGAAGTCACTTTATTGAGGGGAGTGTCCCCACCACAGCCCAGGAACATGGTCCCCTCTGGGTCCTTTAAAGGAGTGGCTGCTGAGAATGTGTCAGTAGTAGAGGACAAGGAAGGATGTGGTGGGCACTTTCCCTTTGGTCCCAAGGGCGGGAGGACAGTGCAGAGAAGGGACAGCCTTTTTGAACAGCTCAGGCTGGGTATCTCAGGGCCTGAAGTCCTGTGGGTAGTATGGGGCGCAAACCACAGGTGGATATCTGCCTTCAGACAGAGGGGTAGGATCTTGGAGGGGGAGGACACATCTACGTTGTGCTTTCTGTGTCCTATCTGAGCCCAGGCTCCCTGTAACTGCCCATGTTTTCTGCCCTCCTCCTATATCCTTGTCTGTCAGTAAAAACCACCTGAATTCAAGCAAAGGTTTCTGTATTGAGGAGGCTCCCTGAGGAATTTGAAGGGGAGAGAGGGGGTGGCAAAAACTTCTTCCTTGTCATAATTTTATATTTTAAAAAAACCAACAAAATTCCTGAGGAAGCAAAAGAGAGTAAGTAGAGAGAAAATGGAGCTTTGGAGGCAGGTTCAGAATCTGACCACAAGCAAGTGATCTTAGGCAAGCTACCTCAGTTTTCCCTATCTGTAAAATGGGTTCATTCTGTCTCCTTTACATGGTTACTGTGGAACATTTACCCCACATTTACCTAATGGCCTACCTTGTAGGAAATACTTAATAAAAGCCAGAAGCCTGGTCTCAGAGCACCCACTGTTTTCCAGGCCTATTGGTCTCCCGTTGCCACCAGTCACCACAGAGGCCTCATGAGGGAGGAAGAGGCAGCATATTCACTCAATTTTTACAGGTGAGGAAAGGAAAGAGTAAATAACTTGGCTAGGAGACCACAAGTTAGTGTTAGGACCTGGGACCACAACTAAATGCTTCCTGCTATTTCTCCTAAGAGTCTTTGACTTCAGATGAGATCAGTCCAGAGGACTTCTAGTTGACTTGGGCTTGAGGCACCCTTCTTGGGCACCCAGAGCATCACCCTAGGCTCAGCCTGGCTCTCTCCAGTCAGCCACAACCCGAGGGAGAGCTGTGTGAGGCCCTTCCCTTATAAGGACATACAGCTCAGTGGTGATGAAATGTCCTCCCAGCGGGCCAGGCGGGGGAAGGGAAATGACAGGGCTCCAACAGCCACTACAGCTGAGAGCTCGAGCCTCTGCAGGAACTCACCCACGGCCACCAGGCCTCCCTCTCCCCTTCTGTGCTGGAGGCACCGAAAGGGGCTTTCCAAAGGGTCCTGTGGGCAGGAGCCTGGAGGAGGGACTAGAGCCTTCAAACTCAGAGAGGGTGGCCTTCCTGTGTAAATGGAGACCCTGATCTTGAGGGGGCGGGAGTGGGATCCTTCTGGGCCCTGTGGTTCCCACACGCAGAGTGGACAGAGCCTTCTGGGAGGGCCCAAGGCAAGGGGGCTCAGTGGTGGGACTTCAGTTTCTCCCTTTGGTCTCTAAGGGGGCAGGGGAAGGAGCCAATCTTTTCTCAGCACCTCCCTGTCCACCCTTTCCCATAGCCCATCTCCTTCATGGATTCTTCCCTAACAGCACCCGCAACAGAATGCACCATCTGAGAAACCAGTGCCGGAACCAGAGGACACTGGGGGTGATAAGGACCTCTGAGACCATCTAGTTTCACCTGCTGGTTTTAAAAAGGAGGAAATAAAGTCTTAGAGGGCAGACTTGAACTTGTCCATCTGTTTCTTAAAAAAAAAAAATAAATAAAATAAAATAAAATTTTGCGTTTTCCTACTAAAAATCCCCCAGCAGAATAAAAGGACAAAGGGCTTTTTCCACACGTAGGCCTGGTTAGCTCTGGGGATTACAGCTTCCCTAGGGACCAGGGTTAGGGTGGGCAATGGGATGAGCCCCGTCAGGGGAAGAGGCAATTCAGCAGTCTCTGGCACGCTTTACGCAAGCTGTGTGACCTCAGGGCGCTGCTCAGCCTCTCTGAACCTGTCTCCTAATTTCTCAGGCGAGATAATCCCTCTGGTGGGGTGATTTTGAGGATAAAATGAGATCATTTCGATTATGTACCAGCTCAGAGCCTGGCACAGCTAAGCAGGGGTTTGATAAATGGGTAATACTCTCATGTGTTGGGCATGTGCTCTGCCAACATTACAGTAGGTGTGGTGGATTCCAAGTACAATAAAATGGGATCCTTCCCTGAGGAGCTGACTGCTGACGGGGAGAGAGCCAGACTCAGCGAAGGCGTGAGATGAGCCTGTGTTAGAAAAGGACAGTTTGATGTCAGCACAGAGTGGAAACCCACCAGCTGATTTTAACTGGGGGCAAGGGCAGAGTACTGAATTAGCAAAGGAACTGTTCACCACAAATAGTAAATACAAATAAACCCATATTTTCCTTGCCTACTGGGTACTCCGCCCCACCAGGAATTATACCTTTGAAAAGAGGTTTGATGAAATAGGAACGTGCTATGGGGTGGAGAGAGAGATCAATGCAGCTATATTTAAAAATAAATCTTTGACATGGTGAAAAATGTGAAACTACTGATTTGTAAATAAACACAAGCAAGCCCATGCTTACTTTGTTTGTTGGGTAATTTGTCACTGGCTGGAAAAATCAGGTAAGGCTTCATAGAGGAAGAGATGTTGTCTTTGGCCTTGAAGGAAGAGTATGAGTATTCTAAACAGAAGAGGGGAAGGACATTCAAGTCAGAGGGAACAATATATAGCAAATCACGAAGAATCACAGGGTGGTGAATTCATAGCTTCCTGTACCAGGAGGAACTAAGGGAGAGTTGGGGGACTTGGAGATGAAATAGAAGGCAGGGGTTGTGATGCATGACCTGGGAAGGTTGGACCTAGAGACCAAAAGGAGGCACAAGCCAAAACAAACTCTTTGCTGCCAAACTGATTGTGACTCATGGTAAGTTCATGTGTTACAGGGTTGTTATGTGCCATCGAATCACCTGCGACTCACAGCGACCTTATATTCTCTGAACTCGGCTCTATCCTGAGACAGTCTCACTGTTTCTGACACACCTACTCACATTACTTCAGTCACTGAGTCAATCCATCTCATCCAGTGTCGTCTTCTATAGTGCTGTCCCTCCACCCTTCCAGGCATGTCCCTTCCAGGGACTAGTCCCTCCTGGCCACGTGCCCAAAGTATGTGAGACAGCTCCAAAACCCTTTCCTTCAAGGAGCAGCCAGCCTAGTCTTACTTCTCTCCAGAATAAACCTGTTTATTCTCTTGGAAGCCCATGGTATGCTCAATAGTCTTCTCCAGCACAACTCAAAGGCTCCATTTCGTCTTCTGTCACCTTTGGTTATTATCCAGCTCTCTGATACATAGCAAGTAATTGCAAAGACCAGGGCCTGAATCAGGCATACCTTTGTCTGCAGACAGACATCGTTGCTCTTCGGCACTTTTGAGAGGTCTTCCACAGCAAGGACCCCTGTTGAGCAAGTAGTCTTTTGATTTCCTGACTGCTAGTGCCAAGAGTGTTGACTGTGGAACTGAGTAAGTGGAAATTGTTAACAACTTCAATCTCTTCTACATCTATCATGATGCTACCAATTAGTCCAGTGGTGAGAATCATTGTCTTTTGATGTTGAGCTTCAATCCATATTGAAGACTGCAGTCCCTGACCTTCTGCAGCAAATATTTCAGTTCCTCCTCAGTTTCTGCGAGCAAGTTTGTGTCATCTGCGTAACATAAATTGTTGATGAGTCTTCCTCCAATCCTGATGACACACTCTTCTTCATAAAGTCTAGCCATCTGAATGATCTGTTCCACATATAGATTGAAAAGGTACTGATGCACTCCTATCTGATTTTGAACCATGCAGCGTTTCCTTGCTCTATTTTGATGACTTGTATTTTTTTGTCTGTAATCTCTGTGGAAGCAGATTGCCAAACTTTTGTGGTGTTATCGAGGAGTGTTTTAAGCAGGACAAGGCCAAGTCTTGAGATAAAGATAAGGTCAATGACAGCATATAGGATGTTGTTGTGACAGTGACATTGGGGGCACAGTGGTGGGGTTGGTTCTATTTAGGAGACAGCATGAGGGGGTTTGAGGTCTGATGGAGGAGAACGGGGGAGGAGGGAAAGAAGAGATGATTAAAGATGGAGTATATGGAACTGTCCGGACACTTGGCTTCTTTCAGATACATAAGACTGAAAACTACTTAAGAAACATTTCAGCCAACTGAATTAAAACACAAAAACAAACAAACAAAAAGATGGAGTATATGAGGTGCTCTTTCCAGAGCTGGGGAGCACTGAGAGGAGTGGTGGGGAGAAGATGGTGACCTTATAGAGGTACCAGAAGCAAATTCTACTCTCCCGGACATCTACATGATAATGGATGTTATAAACATGGATGTGTTACTTGTATGTTACTGAGGATTAGATTAGATTTAGCATCAATTAATAAGAAACCACAGTGTTAGCAGAGTTTACCAGCCACTAGCTTCTTGGAGTTTGTCACTTGGAAAGGCTCTTGCCCTCATGTCAAAGCAGATAGAATGGGATTGTTCTGCTTGACTCATTTATACTCATTTCTTGATATTGGACTCAGAGGGTCCTAGCCTGGAGCCTCAGGGAAGGGGCTTGTTTCAGCAGGAGTTTTTCTTTGCCCTCTCACTTGGCCGCTGGTGAAAGGAGGAATCACATCATCTGGGCAGGGAGGCCCTTGATAGTGTCACCCTCTAGGACTCTCCTCCAGCTTCGTGGTCACAAGCCAGAGCTGGGCGGTCAAGAGGAGGCTGTTGTGACCCTGACCCACAGAGATGCCGGGTGGCTTTGTCCACAGAGCTGGGCCAGGCTGTTTTGTGCTTTCCCCTCCTAGGGAGCCTTTCAGCTGAGTCAGCATTTCTGCGCCCCCCCCCCCCCCCAACTTAATTTCCTTCTCTGCCGTCCCAGTGGCCTTGGGCCTGCCACTGTGGGTGCCCAGAGTCACCAGGACGTGGTGTGTGGTCAGTAGGATGAAGAGTGGGTCAACACTTTAAGGAGGGCCTCAAGCCACCCTGAACTGTCTGGGGTCCCTAGTTGGTGAAGAAAGAGCTTCAAATAGCCTTCCTGCACTTCTCTAGCTGTGGACAGGCCCAGCTAAAGGATCTTTTCTGAGTCCCCCAAGGACCCTGGACCAGGTCTCCTCCAGGGGAGGGACACTGAGTTCCTGCCTATAGATCCATTTCTGGAGACCCAAAAGGGCACGGAGCATTTTCAAATCTACAGCTTCTTCAACAGGGCTAGGTGACAGATTGGCAACAGAGGAGGAGGAAAATAGAGGAATCAAAACTCCTTTGGCCTATGTTTCCAAACTTGCCAATCCTCAGTTTTGGCATCTGTTAAGTGGAGAGAATGGTGAGGATTAAATAGGATCTTGGAGCACTGAGCTTAGTGCCTGGACTCTGGAGGCACTCAGGAAGCCTAACATTATCATATTCAGTATCATATTTTCTCATAGGGTATTTTCTAGGCTTTGTCAGAAGGACCTTCCTGGAGCAGCCTCTATAATGCTAATCACAGAATGTCCCGGGTAGGAGGGCCTTGGGTAAATCACACTTCACAGATGGAGCGATGAGGGAGGGGACTTGCCCAAACTCACACAAGGTGGCAGTGACAGGGCATCAACAAGCCACTGCCCCTGTCCTCTTCCCCTGTCCGCTCCATTGCTCCCCACCCCCATTGAGGAAACAAGCCCAGTCCTTTCATTTTGTACTGTTGCTGGGAGGAGCCCAGACACCAAGCGGCTGTTTTCTCTCTGGGCAGCTCAGTGTTGATGAGTGGAATCAGGAAACAGGGTGATGGGAAGTGTCCTGCCTGACATCCTCCTGCTGGGGGACTTCACTGGGCTGGACTTCCTGCAATACAGCTGTGGCAGCAGCTCCAGATTCGGCATAACACGGAGCTTTAATGAAAAAGCAAACCAAAACAAATACAGGGAATGGGGTGAGAAGGAAATGAACTTTCCAACAAAGAATAAAGACAGTTATTCTAGAATCGATACATTAAGGAATAGAAACACGGGCATATTATTTAAGCCAGGGAGATAACATTTAAGTGCTGAAAAGCATCCAGTATTAAAATACTTATCTCTGAGCAGTGATATTGGCACTGGAGGAATTTAATTTTTCATTCAGTACTTTTCTGTACTTTATGAATTGTGGTTCGCTTTATACCTACATTGTGTCTATTAATAAAATGGCCAGTGCTGTGCTCAGAGGCAGTCAGGGGCTGCCTAAGCCAAATAGCCGCATGGCTGCTTTGGCCTCTAGCCTCCTTGGCTCTGTTCCCCTACAGAAGTCCTTGATCAAGCTTAGAGGGAATTCTGTGCCAGCCAAGCTTCAGCTGATCTATCTGTCCCTTCCCCGTCAAGATTCAGTTAGTGGTTTCAAGCCTGTTCAACTAACAGCACTAGAAGATTTGGGTAATCCATTTGGATAGGGGAGGGAGAGGTCTATCTTACACCATACACAAAAAAATCAACTCCAGAGAGAGACTCTCAACAAGATAGATTGACCCAGTGTGACTGTACCAATGGGTTGGAACAAGTTAGAGAGCTTAAGGATGGCACAGGACAGGGTAAGGTTCATAGATCCCTATGAGTTGCAGCTGACTCGAGGGCACATAACAATAACAATAATTTATAATACACAGGAACTTTCTACAAATCAATTAAAACAACCCCCTAGACAGCATAATAGAAAAGTGAACAGAGGATATGAATAGACATTCCCCAGAAGTCTGCATGACGACAGACATCTGAAGACATGCCTCACTGGCTGAGGGAAATGAAAACAAGCACCATAATGAACACTATTTTACAGTCATTTGAATGGCAAAAGATTTTAAAAAACCCACAAAAAAAAACCAAAAAACAAACAAAACAAAAAACCAAACCCTGACAATACAAAGATGTAAGAAGACATACATACATGGCAGCTGGAAGTGTAAATTGGCACAACCAACTTTAGAAATCAATTTGGCATGCTCTTAGCAAGCTGCCCATATGTCTACCCCAGAGGTGGGCTGCCTTATTATTCCCATTTTGCAGATGAGCAAGCCAAGGCACAGAGTGACTGGAGGTTTGAGTCTACCCAAAAGCACCTCAGAAGAAAGGCCTGACAAGTGAATTTTGAAAAATCAACTACTGAATACTCTGTGGAGCATAGTTCTACTCTGGCCCACGTGGGGATGCCAGAAGTCAGAGTCAATGCCACAACAACTGTTTTTATTTGCTTGTTTTTGGTCTGGCCCCAAAGAAGGAGAATGAGCATGTATAAAATATTCCCAGATGTGGGGGGGATTGTGTACCAATGGGGGAGTTTTTCTTTTGCTTTTCAAGGAGAGGAGCAAATGGGGGGGGGGGTTTGTGCAGGGAGAAGGGTGCAACAATGAATGAATGGAATCCCAAAATCTCTGTAGATGTTCATTGAAATGAAAAATAAACAACCTAAATTTAAAAAAAAAATATTCCCAGATGTGGAGGCAGCTACTAGCTGGGACTGGGGACCTTTATGTCCCTAGGAAAGAAACAAAAATGAAGTGTGTGAAAACAACACACATGTAGTCAAGTGAAACAGCCTTACCAGGAGGAAGGGGCCTTCCTGGGTGTCTGACCTGGATGCTACGTGGATTCTAGAATAATAATCATAGGTGCACTGCTCTCCCTCCATTCAGCCAGTGTGTTCACTGAATACTGAAGAGGTACTCAGCATTATAAGGCATTATAATTATAATTTTATATTATAAGACATCTCTTTTTTTTAATTGAAACGTTAAAGAAAATTTATAGAGAACTTGTATTTCCATTCATTCACTGTTGCATATTTTCCTCCGTCCCACCCCTCCCCCCAGTTCGCTTTTTTCTTTGGAAAAAATATTGTTATGCAGTCCTCCCCCCACCTAAGTCCACTTTACTACGCAGCTCTTATTCTGGACTCTTGTCATGCCAATAATTCCTAATCATATATTCCTTTTATACAGTTCTCTC
The DNA here is from genome assembly GCF_000299155.1 of Elephantulus edwardii. NCBI lineage: Eukaryota > Metazoa > Chordata > Mammalia > Macroscelidea > Macroscelididae > Elephantulus > Elephantulus edwardii. The sequence continues at coordinate 3,709,353 of NW_006400013.1, forward strand.
CCTCGTCTGTTTCAATGCCACGTACATTATTTATCCCTTCTTTTCTTAGTTTCCTCCCAACCCTCATGTCAGTCCTGTTTCATAACAGTGGCATTATGCAGTATTTGTTGTTTTGTGACTGAGATATTTCACTCAGCATAATATCCTCCATGGTTTTCTTTCTTTCTCCGCCTCCCCTTGGTCATTGTTTATACTCTACCTTGTGAATGTAACAGGGTTTTGTTGTGGGGTTTTTTTTCCTCCATGGTTTTCTAAGAGTCACTCTACCAAGGAGATTATATGTAAGAGGCCTACTATGGAGCTGTGCTGGGGTAGCACAAGTGCTGGGCACCTTGTGGGGTGGGGCCAGGGGACACTTCTGCTTCTTTTAAATCTGTGAATGGTTGTTGGCCCACCCACAAGAGCACAGCAGGAGGCTTGGCAGAGGCCTTCTGAAGTTCCGCCCTTTGTGGTTCTCAGCAGGTTACTCTCCACGATTTAAAAATACTGTCTGCGATTCACAAGCTCTGACTCTGCAGCAAAGAACCCTCTGCTGGTTTACCTCTTCACTAACATATTTGTTAGTAGATATGTTAGTAGATAATGTAGATATGGCATCCAACTGTCACCTTTTTAAGATGCCAGGTGGTACAGTGGTTAAAACACTCTGCTGCAAAACAGAAAGGTCTGGGATTGAGGCCACCAGCTTCTCTGTGGGAGAAAGGTGGCAGGCTGCCTTCCATAAGGATTTAAGCCTTGGAAATCCTATGGGGCAATTCTGCTTTGTCCCATAGATCACTGAGTTAGAATAAACTCAATGCTGGTGGGCTTTGTTTAAATTTTGGATCAGATCTTTGACTTTTTTTGAGGGGGGGGGATCTTGCCTACATTTATTGGGCAATAGGACTGCAGAGGAGGGGGTTGACAGGAGGGGGAAAGTAATAACTTAAAAACCCAGGGGGCCACAATGGTGGATCCAGCTCCCTGAACCTCTGCAGAAGGAAGGGGTACTTAAAAGGATTTGGATGAGGTACTCCGAGCCAGCCTGGGACAGGGAGGGCGTAGCTTCTTGTGAATCTCAGCTAAAGAAGAAGTAAGCTGGTTTTCAGCCCAGCACTTCCCCAAGTCATGTTCCTATGTTGGGTTCAGGAAGGTCATCTTCAGGAGCTTTCAAACTCCTGACCAGATTCAAGCCTGTTTACCTCCAAGGGCCTGGCTTGGAATGCGATTTAGGGGAAGAAGCAGGAATTTGTGGCCAGCCCTCTAATACATGGATCTCTCCCACTGCCTGAAACATTTCTTTGTATCATTTTTCTAGAAGAACCTGCTAATGGAAACACATCCACCAACCTGCCAGCCCCAAAGTCCTGTATCATAGTTACTAACAGTGCTTTACAGTGATTTCACCTCGAAGAATGTTTTGATCTTTATTATGATGATGAAAGGTCTGGAGCCATTTAAACAGACCCACTTAACAGAAGCCAGTCAGACTCAAGAGACAGACAGGGCTTGCACTGCTAACCAGAGCCAATCCCTGGTTTTTCATATTCATCTTTGTTTTTCTTATTCGTGCTACCTCAGATAACAGACAACAGGGAATCAGAGGTTAGGGTCTGACCTGTTGGCACGTGGAACCAGCAGGTTTTGATAGGAAAGCAGAGGGGATGAGGAGGAGATTCTGGAGCAGGGACATTGAGAGGCGTATCCCCTGGCTAGAGGGGTGTGCATGAGGCCCTAGGGCACTGAGATTTAGATAGGGGAGACCTAGCAGCGAGGAGGATGTGGTCAAGGAGGAGGGGTAGTCAGAGCCAGAGTTCTGGGTGGGGGGGTCTCTGTCTCGAAGCACAGCAAGCTGGGTGCGCTCCTCCTAGAGGCTTGGCCACACTCTGCGGTCCGCCGGTTGGTCCAGGCCGTGGCTGCTGCCGCCTCCCTGCAGACTCGAGGAGTCTCGTGAGCCGGCCGTACTCATCGAGTCACCACGGGCTCGTGACAAGCCTCCTCCTTAGACCCGGGTGATGAGTCAAGAGAGGAAGTAGACACCAGAGAACTTCCGCTCCTGAGAAGAGTTAGGCTGGGGGCGGGGTGCAGAGGTGGGAATCAAGGGGTGAGTTGCTGCTGGATTGCAGGCAAGGGGGGCCTGAGACACTCCCTCCCCCCCCAGCCCGACTATCAAGTCACCCTCTGAGGGGAAAGAACTAGTAAAATATTCCCAAAGGAATGCAATTCCCCTGCTGCCAAATGACATCAGTGTGAAGAGGGCCACGAAGGCCAGTGGGAACGAGGCCAGTCAGTGACACACAGTCAAGGGCATGGGGTGGGGGTGAGGAGGTGCCTGACTGTAACCCCGGGAGCTCCATTTACCAGATGAGCAAACAGACTCTGTTTTCTTTGGAAGAACAAGGAGAATGACCACAACAGGAAACCCAGGCCTAGGTTTAGTTCAATACGCTAAGCCTGTTTCTCCATTATGATAAAAGGGGAATGAATTGAAGTGGCTAAGGTTCACATCTTGCTCAGATCCACAATCAAGACCTTTGGTGCCAGCAGTCAGGAAATCAAAAGATGAGCTGCATTGGGAAAACACACTGTCAGAGATTTCTGCAGAGTGCTAAAGAGCAATGACATCAGTCTAAAGGCGGGATCCAGACCATAGTCTTCTCAATTGCTTGTGATGCTGGGCAATGACTAAGGATAACAGAGGAAAAATCCATTCATTTGAGCTGTGGTGCTGGAGAAGAGTATTGAACATACCACAGGCTGCCAAGAAAATAGGTCTGTCCCAGAGAGGGTGAAACCAGGTTGCTCCTTGGAGGCTAGTGAAAGGACCAGTTATCAGAAACTCAGTTTCTGGTAAAGTACAGTTAACCCCACCCCACCTGCTTGAGTGTTTTTTAAACAAACAAACAACCCCCACCTGTGGTAAATCCCACCCTGATTGATCAACTGCCATAAAGTGGAATTCTTCTTCTTTTTAAGGGCACAAGGGATTGATTTTTCCACATTCCTGTATCTGAAGTAACCGATAAGATTCAAATAGGTTTCCAGACTGTTACCCTGAGAACGACCACTTGGCCAACTGACTGAAGAGATCGATATTTGTTCTTATCCCAAAGAAAGGTGACCCAACAGAATGTGGAAACTACAGAACAATCTCACTGATTTCAAATGCAAGCAAGATTTTACTGAAGATTATCCAAAAAACAACTGGAACACCACATCAACAGAGAACTACCAGAAGTCCAGGCTGGGTTTAGAAGGGGTCTTGGTACTAGAGATAT
>NW_006400013.1:3731626-3732628 GCF_000299155.1 Elephantulus edwardii
AGACAATGACTAGGGAGGATAGAAGGAGAATTGATGCCTTTGAGCTGTGGTGCTGGAGAAGAGTATTGAATATACCATGGACTGCTAGGAGAACAAACGAATTGGTCATGGAGAGGATGAAGCCAGGTACTTCTTGGAGGCAAGGATTCTGAAGCTCTGTCTGACATACTTCGGACATGTTACAAGGTGGAATCAGTCCTTGGAGAGGGATGTCATGCTTGGTAGGGTAGAGGGACAGAGCAGGAGAGGAAGACCCTCGATGAGATGGATTGATTCAGTCACTGGAGTAAGGGGGATAGGATTGTCAGAGACAATATGATTGGCAAGGGATGGATGGAGCAGGGTTTAGAGCTGTTGTATGTAGGGTTGCTATGAGTCACAAGCGACTTGATGGCACATAACAACAACAACAACTATATTGTCAAGGGTCTCATTAAAGTGCTGAAGAACAATGATGTCAGTTTAAAGACTAAGGTGCATCTGATTTAAGCCATGGTCTTTTCAATTACTTGCTGTACTCATGAAAGTTGGATAATAAAGGATGACAGGAGAAGAATCTATGCCTTTGAGTTGTTGAGGAGTACTGAATATCCATGAACTGCCAAAAGAACAAACAAATGGCTTGGAGAAAGTGCAACCAGTGTGCTTCTTAGAGGCAAGCATGGTGAAAATTTGTCTCACATACTTTGGATGTGTTGTTAGGAGGGATTAGTCCTTAGAAACAGACATCATTCTTAGAAAGGTGGAGGGTTAGAGAAAGAGAAGATCCTCAATAAGGTGGATTGACAAGGTGACTAACAATGGGCTCAAGTGTATCAGAGATAACGAGGATAATGCACACCCATGTTTATTGAGGCTTTGTTCACAATAGCAAGGAGTGGGAAACAACCTAAGTGCCCATCAACAAGAATGGATAGAGAAGCTGTGGTCTATTCACACTGTGGAATACTATGCCGCATTGGAAAACAAGGAACTCATGCAATATTATTCAAAATGGGTGAC
>NW_006400013.1:3732728-3740834 GCF_000299155.1 Elephantulus edwardii
AAAAAAAAAGATGAATTGCTTTGCAATTCAGAATTATCTGCTGTAAGAGACCTCTCCAAAGTACTGAAGAGCAATGATGTCAGTCTGGAGATTAAGGTACGCCTAATCCAGGCCATGGTTTTAACAATTACTTGCTTTGCATTAGAGAGTTGGAAAATGACTAGCGCTGATAGAAGAAAAGTTGATGCCTTTGAGCTGTGGTGCTGAAGAAGAGTACTGAATATACCATGGACTGCTAGGAGAACAAACAAATTCATACTCAAGAGGATGAAACCAGGCTCATCCTTGGAGGCAAGGATTCTGAAGCTTCGTCTGACATACTTTGGACATGTTGCAAGGCAGGATCAGTTTTTGGAGAGGGATTTCATGCTTGGGAGGGTGGAGGGACAGTGCAGGAGAGGAAGACCCTCGGTGAGATGGATTGATTCAGTGACTGCGGTAAAGGGGATGGGCGTGTCAGAGACAATAAGCTTGGCAAAGGATACAGCAGGATTTAGGGCTGTTGTACATAGGGTTGCTATGAGTCACAGGTGACTCGATGGCCCATAACAAGAACAACCAGAGACATAGTGAATAAAGAGCTGTGCTGCCAACCCAAAGGCACCCAGTTTGAATCCACCAGTCCTTACTGGGTAGAAATATGGGCAATCTCCTCTCATTCGATTTACTACCTCTGAAAACCCGGCTCAACAGGATCTAACAACAACAATGACCTACCTGCCTGACATTCTCATTGCTTTGTAAATGGAAATAGTTTTTTAAAAAACTTTTTAAATTTTATTATTTTTTGTGCATGTACCATCAAATCAGATCTGATTGGTATAGGAGAAAATTGTCCCTCCTTCTCTGGCAGAGAATCTGGTGGATTCAAACTGTGTACCTTTGGGATTGCAGTACAGCTTCTTGCCACTAGGCCACCAGAGCTCCCCGGGAAATAGTTTTAAAAGTACATTTGATAAAATGACATAAGATATTGTACGTACTATCAAGTCAATGCTGACGTCCAGTGACCCTGTTGGATAGTACAGAACTCCTCGTTAAGGTTTCTTTAGGTATGAATCTCTCTGGGAGCAGATTTCTAGGTATTTTCTAGAAGGAGCAGCTGGTGAGTTTGCACTTCCAACTTTCTGTTTACTAGCCAACCTTTACCACTATGTTACCAGGACTCCTTGCAGTTTCATAGACATATTATAAAATATAGATATAAGCTAAATGTTCTTATTTGGGGAGGCAGTCCATGGATTCCCCTAAGGAATTAAAGGATAGAAAATTTGGGGGGGGAAAATTACATCTTCATTTTCATTAAACTTTACCTGAATTTTATAATTTCTTCCAATAGCTAATATAGAGAACAAACCGTAGGAGCATTAGCAGGACCTGTGATGGCACCATTAATATAATTATAGATTCTTTCAAACTATAGTACAGTTCTTACAGAAATTTCAGAATTCAGGTTACACTCATTTCAAAATTATGCTGATATTAGATGTATTGGTTGTGGCAGTTGTTGGTAGGTGCTGTGCTGCTGAGTTGGTCATGACTCATGATGTTGTTGTTAGGTGTCATCAAGTCGTGTCCAACTCATAGTGACGCTTTGAACAACAGATCTGAACCCTGTCCTATCCTGTGCCATCCTCACAGTATCTGACACACTCACATCTAAGCTGACACACTCAAATCAAAGCTGCAGTTTGATTCCACAAGCTAATCTGAAGGAGAAAGACAGGTAATGTCCTTTTGTGTGATTTATTGCCTCTGAAAACCCACTGGAGGGTCAGCTATGGATCAGTTCTGACTCCACAGTATATAACAACAACAATATAAAGATTTTAATTGCATGTGATACTAATGATACTGTTTCAACATTCTGTTGGATCACCTTTTTTGGGAATTGGGACAAATATGGATCTCTTCCAGTCAGGTGGCCAGGTGGTTATCTCCCAAATTTCTTGCCATAGATTAGGGAGCACGACCAGGACTGCATCTATTCATGCTGTTGAAACATATCAGTTGGTATTCCACTAATTCTTGGAGCCTTATATTTTGCCAATTCCTTCAGAGCTGCCTGAACATCTTCCTTCATTACCATTCATTCTTGATCCTATGCTACTTCTTGAAATAGTTCTGTGACAGTCAATTCTTTTTAGTACAGTGATTCTGTGTATTCCTTGCATCTTCTTTGGATTTTGCCTCTAGCATCCTTTAGTTTCAGCTAGAGGCTTGAATTTGTTTTTAAATGCTGATCACTTTCTTCCTTTTTGCTTGCTAACTCTAGTTCTTTGCACATTTTGTCATAATACTTTGCTTTATCTTCTCAAGCTGTCCTTTGAAATTTTCTATTCATCGTTTTTACTTTAGCATTTCTTCCCTTATGGTTTTTGGGGTTTTTTTCTGCTTCTTAATGTTCTAGTACAATTTTTCAGTCTCATTGATATCTGCTTTGGTCTTTTCTTTCTCCTTTGTCTTTGTAATGAGCTTTTGCTTTCTTCCTGGATGATATCCTTGATGTCATCCCACAGTTTATAAGACCTCTTTGGTCATGATTGTTCAGGGCCTCAAACCTATTGCTGAGATAGTTTTTCAAATCAAGTGAGTTAGACTTAAGGTTGTATTTTAGTTCTTGTGGACTTAGTTTGAGTTTCTTTAGCGTCAACTTGAAATTGCACTTGAGTAATTGATGGTCTGTTCCATAATCAGCACCTCGCTTGGTTTTGACTGCCAATAATGAGCTTTTCCAACGATTCCACAGATGTAGTCAACCCAATTCCTGTGTAACTACATGTGGATAGTCACTATTTGCTTTTTTACAAATGTATTTGCAGTGAGTAAATAATTGATTGTACAAAATTCAGTAATTCAAACTCGGCCCAGTTACTGTCACCAAGTCTATAATTTCCTACAAACAGTCCTTTGTTTCCAACTTCTGCATTCTAATCAATTACTAGTAATGATTGCATGTTTAATTGATTTCAGATTGCAAAAGTTGGTAGAAACCCTCAGCTTCCTCTTCTTTTTTTAAAAAAAATTATTTTTATTGGTTTGTGTACATCGTGTTTCATGCATGTGCATTGTGTTTTATATAATCTTTCATTTGTATTTCATACAATCATTCACACACATTGTTATTTTAGATAATTAATAACTATTTTTAAAAATTTTCTTTTATGCTTGTTTACATACAAAGTTCATAAAGTTCGTTTACACTGTTTTTTTTTTTTAAATGTTGAAATTCTTGGCAGCTTCCTCCTCTTTTATTTTAGTTGTTGGTGCATATGTTAGACTAATAGGTATATTAATAGATCTTTCTTTTTTTTGGTTGGGGTGTGTGTGTGTGTGTGTGTGTGTGTGTGTATGTTAAGAATTGTGATTTGGGAGAAGATTACAGAGTAAATATGTTTTCAATTCAACAAATCACCCTCTTTTCGTTTTGTGCCATGGATAGTCATCTCCACCAAGTAACACTGGAGACCTCTGATGGCCTAGTGGGTAAAGCATTGCACTGTCAACCTAAAGGCAGGTGGTTCAAATCCACCAGCTGCTTTGAGGGAGAAAGATGGGCAGGCCCCTCCTGTGCGATTTACAGTCCCTGAAAGCTCTCTGGATGTTCAGGTACGGGTAAATTCTAACTGCATGACAATGACTTTGACTTTTTTTTACCATGTAACCTTACCCAGCACATCCCCCCATCATGTTTGTCCTGTCCATTCTTGTGGCCTTGATCGCTGCCCTTGTTCACATGGACTAAGCAAGATGAAAAATGAGAAAGCACATATGGAAAAATGTCACAATGGTTATAAACCCGCTCCACCAGAGCTTCAAGGGTGGCTTTTCCCAGTGGGCTGTGTACTTTAATAGAGGATCAAGTCCAGCTTGAAGGACTGACCTTTTCCAAAATAAACTGTGTCTTCCTGGGGTGGGAGGAGCAAACTCTAGATTGAACTCTGATCGTGGGCAAGATGATTCACTTCTCTGAGATTCAGTCTGTCATCTGTTAAGTGAAGATAATAACAAGACCTAACCACCATGTCCTGAGTGTGTTGTGATGGATGTTAAAATAAATTCCTGTGTAAAGAACACTCATTCAGTCCAGATTTTTGAGGAGAAACATCTTAAAAATTCTTATGGTTAGGATTCCAGTACTACTGAGAAAACAAATAAATCCCAATATCCCAATGCCAGCGAGTCAATTCTGACTCATAGTGACCCTCAGCACAGAGTAGAACTGTCCCTCAGGCCTTCCACGGCTCAGCATTGTTGTGGAGGCTCATCTTCACCCTGTGAAGTGCCTGGTAGGTTCGAACCACTGAACTTTCAGTCAGCAGCCATGCACTTAGCCTTGGCAACACCAGGGTTCCAGGAGCGAATCTTTAGGTCATGAATAATTAAGACAAGCTCAGCTTATGTGAGATATGACAAGAAGGTGGAAGGAAAACAGAGTCCTCGTTATTCCCACAAGACATTTTGTGGACAGGGAAGATGCTGCCGGACACTCAGCTTGTGTCAGATCTTGGAGTGGGAGCACTTGACCCCCCTATGACCTGCCCCAGACGGCAGGGTCAGTCAGGCAGGCTTTGCTGGGCTCTGTGTGCTCCCTCAGCCCCTTGGGCCCGCGAGGTTGGCTAGCTGCCAGACCTAATGGAACTGCATGGATGCATGGAAGTGGCTTCTTTAGCCCAGGAGAGACACTGCCTGAGGAGGAGATCCAGCGTCCCCTCCGGCCTTGGCTCCTCAGCCCATGAGCAAGTCTGAAACTGAGCCAGACAGAGGAGAGCGGGAACTGGGACCTGAACAAGGAGCTAAAACTGAGAGAGGCCCGCCTCGCAGGACTGATCTGAGTTTCTGGAGTCTGCTCTGATTCCACTGCTGAGCCCCTCACAGGCCTGCCTCTCTTCACGTTGTTGTTGTGTACTGTCGAGTAAGAACTGACTCATAGCTGACCCACTAGAAGATTTTCAGAGACAGTAAATATCATGGGAGTTGATTGCCCATTTTTCCCCGACAGAGCAGCTGGTGGATTTGAACCATGTGCCTTAGTCTTGACAGCACACTTTCCACTAACCACCAGAGCTCACCTTCCTCCCTCAATAGGAGTCTGAAACTCCATAGTTAGTTACCAAAGATGAAACCCCAACACCAGCGTCTGAGCTGTGGAGCCAGAAGGCCTGGACAAGATCAGGGGTCACAGAGAAGAGACAGAGAAGTCCCTATTTATTGCCTCCAGTGAGGGGGTGTCCAGTGAGGGGGTCTCCAGCAAGGGGGTCTCCAGCACTGTTCCTAAAGTTTCAGCCAACCTTGAAAAATCAGTTTTCAAGATCTTTGCTACCTGAAAACTTAATGTGTTCCTTTGAAACAATTCACTTCCTTTAAACCTCAGCTTAGTCCGAAGCATGCGAAATCATGAATATGAAGAGCAGATGGATTTTCCTCCCTGACTTATATTTACATTAATACATTATTAAAGAGAAAAAAAAATCACTCATATATCATCTAAACTCATCCTGTGAACCATGCTTTGAAATTCATCTTGCAGTATGTGTGTTGAGAAACTAGTTAAGGGGGGAAAATATCCTGGGGTCATTGCTTTCTAGCTAAGTGATGATGGGAAAGTCACTTAATCATTCTGGGCTTCATTTTCTTCTTTGGGCAAAGCGCAGAGCACAGGTCCTGGTTTCAGGAGTTTTCCTACTCCTTCCCACATCCTTTCTCCCTTCCCTGAAGGGTAATTCTGTCAGAAATCCTTTCTCCAGGTCTCTCCCAGACCACAGGGAGATTCTAGATTGTTCTTCTGTGAGGCATTTCTGGGGGGAGATGAGTGTTCCTCTGTCACCTGCTCTTGTTGCTGTTGTGTGTCATTAAGTCAGAACCGACGTGTAGCTGACCTTCCAGCTGGTCCCAGTCCTGTGGGAAGTATCCAATCCAAGTCCCCGTGCTGCAATGCCAGTTCCTGTCCCTGTGTTCTCTCCTTAGTGGTGGTGGACAAGGGTTAGAGAGAGACATTTCTCCAACAAGGGAAGGGCAACCAGTTGATGTGAGAAGGCTGATGGGCTCAACTCTTGCCACTGCCATTGTGAGCCCTTGGGCACGCCTTTGACCTTCGCTAAATGTGGGTCTTCTCGTCTGTTAAATGAGGGGGCTAGCTCTGTCTTGATCTGAACTCACTGGCCTGTTCCTTTACCCAGGCTGCAGATGGAGTGGGCATGGGGAGGGAGGGGCTTCCTGCCTCTTCCTATTGAAGAACTGATCTGTTTCTCTGGTGTCTTCTGGTTGAGGATGTGGGAACTGGGGTGGGGGGGAGGCTGTGGTGGGGATGCGGGTGGAGAGGAAGTCCATGATAAGGGTGGGAGACCGACTACCATCAAGTCCTTCCCTTCTGGAAATCCCCTTTCTCTTTTCCCTTCCCTTCCAAAACAAAATAAAGCCCAAAAGTTCCCTGTCATTGAGTTGATTCTGGCTCCTATGGAGCCTCCATTGGGATTCTGGGACTCTGCATTTTTTTTATATTCTTTTTTTGAAATTTATTATTTTTTTGTGTGTGTGTACTGTCAAATCAGATCTGACTGGTACAGGAGGAGAGTGCCCCTCCTTCTCCAGCAGAGCATCTGCTGGATTCGAATCACGTTCCTCTGGGATTGCAGTGCAGCTTTTTGCCACTAGGCCACCAGAACGCCCTGGGACTATACATCTTAATGGAGGGAACTCCAGTGATTTAGTGGTAAGGAGCTGTGCTGTCAACTTAAAGGCAAGCAGTTCAAATCCACTAGCTGCTCTGTGAAGGGAAAAGGTGGGCTCTCTCCTCTCGTGTGATTAACCATCTCAGAAACCTGTTGGAGGGTCAACTAAGAGTTGGTTCCTGACTTGATGGTACACAACAACAACAACAAATCTTATTGGGAGGAAACGGGACTTCTTTCTCCTGAGGAGCAGCTGGTAGATTCTAACCCTCAGAGACACTCTACCTTCTGGCTGGTGGTGCAACATACAACAGAATAAGCCACCAGAATAAGCCACAAGCGTCTTCCCCTATGCAACCAGAAACATAAACTATAAACAGCCAGGTGTTTGCAAGGATGGACAGGAGCTAGGGGTCTGATGGACAACTTGGTGAGATGTCTGACTTTGGGTTTCTGAAGGGGAGAAGAATGTGGTATCATTAGGACTGGAGGAAGACTTATTAACGACCTGTGCTATGCAGATGACACAATCTTGCCTGCAGAAAGTGAAGAAGACATATTGCAGATCAGCCTTCAATATGGGTTACATCTCACCATCAAGAAAACAAAAATCTCTCACCACTGGACCAATAGGTAACATCATAAAAGATGGAGAGAATCAGTTTGAATCCACCAGATGCTCTGCTGGAGAAGGAGGGGAGAAAATTTGGTAATGACTTGTCAGATAAGGGACTTATATCCAGAATTTATAAAATACTTGAGCACCACAACAAGATAAAGGTAAATAATCCAAGAGAAAAATAGGCACAGGATATGAACAGACACTTCACCAAAGAAGACATTCAGATGGCTAACAAACACATGAAGAAATGTTCAAAATCCCTAGTTTTAAGAGAGATGCAAATCAAAACAACTATGAGATATCATCTCACCTCAGTCAGAATAGCAAAATTTAACAGAACAGCAAGCAAAAAATGCTGGCAAGGTTGTGTAGAAACTGGAACCCTTATTCATTGTTGGTGGGAGTGTAAAATGGTGCAACCCCTGTGGAAGGCGGTATGGCGCTTTCTCAAAAAGTTGCAAAAAGAGATAGCATTTGTCCCAGCAACGGAATTGCTGGGAATATACCCTAAAGAGACCATAACTGACATCCAAGCAGATATATGAACACCCATGTTTATTATGGTTTTGTTCACAATAGCAAGGAGTTGGAAATAATCTAAGGCCTATCAACAAACGAATGGATAGGAAGCTGTGATTTATTCACACAATGGAATACTATGCCGCATTGAAAAACAAGGAACTCATGCAATATTATTCAAAATGGGTGACTCTGGAGAACATTATGCTGAGTGAAATATCTCAGTCACAAAGGGACAAATACTGCATGGTGCCACTGTTGTAGAATGGGGCTGACATCAGGGTTGGGGTATGA
>NW_006400013.1:3743589-3747664 GCF_000299155.1 Elephantulus edwardii
GACTGAGAAAGATGGGTTCAATAATGTATACTGCATTGAAACAGATGAGGGAGAAAACTGTTTAAAAGGGATATGTGATTAGGTATTAGTGTCATGAGAGGAGTCTAGAGTGAAGGCTACATGGTGGAGTGGACCTGGGGGATGGTTTGTAAAACAATGACAGAATCTGTTCTTTTACTTTTCCAAGAGAGTAATGTACTAGGGGGGAGGGTTGGAAGAGGAGAAAAGTGCAACAATGAATGAATGGAAATCCAAAGTTTCTGTAAATTTTTACTGAAATTAACAATAAATTTAAATAAAAAAGGAAAAAGCATAAATAAAAAAAATAAAAATAAGTGATAATGAGCATAGTACAGAATAAGGCAAGGTTCAGATCTGCTATTCATAAGGCAGCTATGAGTAGTCGTCAAGTCAATGGCACCTAACAGCAACAACTGTATCTGAATGGTTCTTCCAGATTGCCTGACACGGAGTAGAAACTCAACAAATGTTTGTCATATGAATGTCTTACCCATCAAATCTGTCATCTGATTCATCTCCATACCCTCCAGTCTCCAGCATAGGACTTGGCACACAGCAGCCTCTCAATTAAACCTTGTTGAAAGAATAAAGGCACAAAGGAATGAAGGTGACCCCCTTCCTCGCCACAGGATACTTTGCCCATCCTTTCTCTCCCTGCCTTTGCCCAGGCTGTGACTATAGCAGTTCTAAGGAGGAGGCGTATACTGCAGCAGAAATAGCACCGCAGGAGTTGTTGTTACGTGCTTTTAGTAATTTTCAACCCACAATGACCTCACTTGACAGCGCAGAAGTGCCCTAATTGGGTTTTGTTAGATACATTCTTTATGGACGCAGATGGCCAGATTTTCTTCCCACAGAGGAGTAGTTGGGTGAGTTTGAACCACCAACCTTTGGTTAGCAGTCAAAGGGTAGAAGTTAGACATCTGCGGCTCAGCTCCACCATAAGCTCACTGTGATCTTGGGCAAGTCACCTCTCCTTTCTTGGCCTGGGTATCTGCACATGCAAAATGGTTACAATGATCTCCATCCGCTGAACCTCACATCTCTAATACTGGGGACAAATGAGAAAATGTGTGAAGCAGAATGTAAAACTGCAAAAAGGTCAATCACTGAGAAGTGTTAAGACCCCACCCTAGAGGATCTATTTTGGAAGAGGCCAGAGGGAATATGTGTGTATGTGGTGACGCCGACTTCCTCTTTCCTCAGTGGAAAGGCCTGGTTTTCATATATCTGTGAACTGATGCTATTTTTATATAGCACAGCTAACGATTAGGACAGGGCCTCTTCCTGAAGAGGAAGGGTGGGGAGTAGACCTGACTCATCAGTGCGGCAGACAGGCTGTGTAGTCTGACACAGGCGCTGCGTGAAAATCAGGCATTTTTCCAAAAATGACTCCTAAGAAAAAAATAAAATGACTCCTGGCCTCAGGAAGAAGCCCAGGGATGGACAAAGGCTCAAGGAAGGACTAGGGCAGTCATTGGATCTGGGGGTTGTCAATCACTGTTGTTCCCCCCCCCCCAATAAAACTGTGAGCGGCTAGTATCCCTGGAGGGGAGGTAGAGAACTTAGATGATGGACTGAAAGGAAGGCAGCCATACCCTTCCCTGTCATGCTGGGTGGGCTCACAGAATTCTAATGTCAGGGTTCAGTGGGCACATACTGTGTACTCCACACTATCTATTATGTCCCATTTATTCCATTTTTCCAACACTCCCCCAAGCTGGAGATCCTTTTTCTCCATTTTCTAGATAAGGGCATGGAGGCTTGGGGGAGATCACATGACTGACTCCAGCTCCTGCAGGACATTTGAACTGGTCTGGGAGTCCAGGGTTGAGAGAGCCAACAGGAAGAATGGTTAATTTTTTTCACTGAAAGATCAAGGAAAGGCTTCCCAGGGAAAGTGATATTTGAGCTGGCCCCCAGACAATGGGCAGGGTTTAGCCCTCTTCAACAGCCGGTAGGGGGAATAGAAAGGGCATATGACCCAAACGGGGTACTGCAAAGGCGTGAGAGTGTGACTACACATGGCTTGTTTGGTGGTGTCAGATAACCCAAGGAGAGGGCAGGGAGTGGGGCTGGATGCTGTGGACAGATGGGGTGACTTACATGCCAGCCTCTGGGGGTTCTGGGCATCCTCCCAGAAGTGCAGTGTGCAAGGAGGGAGGGGAGGGGAACACACTGCAGGAGGAAGCCTGGGGGAGGCCGGGGAGGCTCATAGGAAACCAGGTAGGTTTCCGGTCCTGCTGGGTAACCCGAGATTAGGTAGTGGCTGGGCTGGGGCTGCTGCAGAACTGAGCTCCCCAGTCTTCTCTGCTGCCTTTCTCTGAGCCCCAATTCTGCCAGTACCCGTGCACTGTGCCACCTGCAAGATGAGTATCATCAACCATAGTTTGTGAGCCTCATGGGCCTGCTCGCTATCATCATGATTCAACAGAAGGAAGACTCTACTCTGAGCTCTGCCGTCAGCGAGCCCAGCTGTCACTCATCTGCTTCCTGGGAGCCCTCAGCATAGACTCAGCCATTTAGACTAGCTATTTACTCCTTTAAGGTTCATTTTCCTCTCCTTACATTTTGCATACGGGAAATTGGAAGTTTGCAAAGAGATTCTCTTGGGGTCCCACAAATGGCCTTAGAGGTGCTTGGTCAGAGTGTTTTGACCTGAGTCTCTCACTAGGGTTCTAGGCCAGGTAGGAGGTGAAATGCAAAGGGACAAGTGGGTTAGGGTGGAAACACTTGGGGGAAGCGGCATGTGGGGCACAGGCCCAGTTTGGGCTTCTGGGAACTGGAGCCAGAATACACTCAGCCCCTCCAACCTGGGAGCTGCTGACAATGCAGGAAAAAAGCTCTTCTCAGGACACTTCAGGGAGCACTTTTGGCCTAGTGGCAAGAAGCTGCACTGCAATCCCGAAGGCACATGGTTTGAATCCACCAGCTGTTCTGTGGGAGGATGGGCGGTCTCCAGTGTGATTAAGTGCCTCTGAAAACCCACTGAAGAGTCAACTATGAGTCAGTTCCTACTCTACGGTACACAACCACAACAGGGTACTTTGTGGCCATCTGTTTGAAAAAGTGCTCTCACAACGATGCAAATTAGAGGTGACTGAGACGCCTCGGGTTGTGCAATACACAGTTGCACAACTATGAGCTGCTCCATCTTGAAACAGGGCAGGGCCTCTGTCACTCTCCCCACTTCTCTATCCTCTCCTCCCTTCCTCCTTCTCACAGAGCCAGGGACCGCTTCCCACCAGAGGGTCTCAGGAAGGGAACGAAGGAATACAGGGGAAGCTGTGGAAGAGGGGGTGTGCGCAGGCCAGCACTGAGAAAGGACGGGACCTATTTCTGCTCTCAGAAACCGAAACCGAAAGTCCTGGTCGGAGTTAATGTGAAAGGCAGGTCTGAGGCCGGACGCCGGGTGAGCTAGCTGTACACAGAGGTTGCAGCCCTGGTCACAGACACTCTGACTATAACCTTGGTGTCACCAGAACGGGCTTGTCCCTTCATCCTGGTGATCAGCAGGCAAGGCAAGAGTCCATTTACTCTGAGAACTCAAAAGGCCCAACATGGGTGTTAAGATTGTTGCTGGAGGGAGGGAGGGGGGCACTCAGTCATCAGTTAGCCAAATAGTGGGCAACTAACTCTTTGCCTCAGGGGGCATTAGTGTCTGTAAGAACATACACACCTGCACAAAGCTGCGGGCAGCTGGCACCTGTGTGCCAAAGCTCATGTTGTTGCTATTGTTAGCTGCCTTCAAGCTTCACAGAGACTCTATGAACAAGAGACACGGACTTGTCCCTATCCTGCGCCATCCTCATAATCTCCCACGTGCTCAAGTCTATTGTTAACAGTCACTATGTTAATCTGTTATTGTTGTTATGTGCCATCGAGTCGCTTGCCAATTGCTCTGTCTCTGACACTCCCATCCCGATTACCCCAGTCACTGAATCAATCCACCTCATTGAGGGTCTTCCCCTCCTGCGCCGTCCCTCCACCCTCCCAAGCATGATGTCCTTCTCCAAGGACCGGTCTCTCCTCACAACATGTCCAAAGTATGTTA
>NW_006400013.1:3748929-3752450 GCF_000299155.1 Elephantulus edwardii
CCCTCCCCTCCAGTAGACTCTTCTCTTTGAAAAGTAAAAGAAAAATTCTTTCATTGTTTTACAATCCCTCCCTCCAAGTCCACTCCACTGTGAAGCCTTCATTCTGGACTCCTGTCATTACAATAATACCGTTAAACAGTTTTCTCCGTCATCTGTTTCAATGCAGTAAACATTATTTATCCCATCTTTTTGAGTCTCCCCCCAACCCAAATGTCAGTACTGTTTTACAACAGCGGCACCATACAGTATTTGTCCTTTTGTGACTGAGATACTTCACTCAGCATAATGTTCTCCAGAGTCACCCATTTTGAATAATTTTGCATGAGTTCCTTGTTTTTCAATGCAGGGTAGTATTCCATTGTGTGAATATACCACAGCTTCTCTATCCATTCGTTTGTTGATGGGCACTTAGGTTGTTTCCAACTCTTTCCTATTGTGAACAAAGCCACGATAAACTTGGGTTTACATATATCTGCTTATGTGGCAGGTCTGGTCTTTTTGGGGTATATTCCAAGCAATGGAATTGCTGGGTCAAATAGTATCTCTATTTGCAACTTTTTGAGAAAGCACCATACCGCCTTCCACAGCTTGATGTCTTGTTCTGTGGACTGGTCCCTCCTGACAACATGCCCAAATTCTGAGATGAAGCTTCACTGCTTTGCCTCTAGGGACCTTTATTTTCCCAACTTGAGTTTGGGGCTTGTGGAGTATAATGAGTTTTATGACCCAACTGGCTGTGAGAGCTCTTCCGTTACTATTGTTAGGCACCTTCAAGTCAAGTATGACCCTATAAACGAAAGATCTGAACCCTACCCTATCTTGTGCCAATCTCACTATCTCTGACACGCTTGAGCCCATTGCTGCAGTCATTGTATCAGTCCACATGGTCAAGGGACTTCATATCCTTCACTGTCCAAGCATATGTTCTTCTCCAAGCATATATCCTTTTCCAAGGAATAGTCTCTCCTAGCAATATGCCCAAAGTATGTAAAATGAAGCTTCACCATTCTTTCTTCCAAGGAGCAGTTTGGCTTCATCTTCTCCAAGACGTATCAGTGCTCAGATGCACAGCAAGTGATCGAAAAGACCATGATCTCGACCAGGCACATTTTAGTTTTCAAACTAACATCATTGCTCCTCAGTAATTTGGAGATATCCCTAACTGCAGACTTTCCCAGTGCAATATATCTCCTGATTTCCTGTCTGCTGATACCAAGTGTATTGATTGTGGATCCAAGTAAGATGAAGTTGTTGACAGTTTCAGTCTTTCCCCATCTATCATGATATTATTTACTGGTTCAGTGGTAAGAATTTTTGTTTTCTTGACATTGAGATGCAATCTTTGATCTTATGCAGCAAGTTTCAAATCCTCAAAAGCAAGCAATGTGTGTCATCTGCACACTGAAGACCCTGGATGAGATGGATTGATTCCGTCACTGGAGTAATGGGGATAGGTGTGTTAGAGACAATAAGGTTGGCAAGAGAGGGCTGTTGTACATAGGGTCACTATGAGTCGCAAGCAACTTGATGGCACATAACAACAACAAAAACAACGACAACCTGGTTCTTCACTCATTTGTTTAATCTGCTTTTATATCTCAAAAGAGCTTGATCTATGACACACCCTATAGTTATATTACCTCATTAACATAACCTACTCTTAGGAAGTTCTCTCGGCCTCATGGGCAAGAAGTTGTACTACCAAACCAAAGGCAAGTGGTTCAAATCCACCAGTTGCTCTGAGGAAGCAAACAAGGTGGGCAATCCCCTCCATTTAATGTACAGCCTTTGAAAATCTGCTGGACGGTCAGTTATGAGATAAGTGACCTTAGCAATAAGAAGATGATTTGTTCCCAAATTGTCTTATAACCACAGCTGTCAAATCAAAGTGGGTAAGGAGTTGTACTAAGAATGTAAAGGCACATGGTTCTCAATGCGCAAGCACACAGTTCGAATCCATCAGCTGCTCCACAGGAATAAGAAGGGTAATCTCCTCCTGCGTGATAAATGGCCTCTGAAAACTTCTAGGAAGGGTCATCTATGAATTGGTCCTGGCTTGACAGTAAACAACAACAACAACAACATCAAACCAAAACCCTATACCATTCTATACGTTCTGATACTTGATGACCCTCCATTGGGTTTCTGAGGCTATAAATCTTTACAAGAGGCGATTGTTCATCTTTCCCCCTCATACTGACGAGGGGATTTGAACTGCTTACTTCTCTGTTAACAGCTCAATATGTAATGAACCCTACTGTAGAGCTACCAAACCCCAGTGTTCCCTATTGCCATAGAGCCCAGTCCTTCTCACTTTGCGCTTCTATCAGGTTTCTGAGGCTGTAAATCTCAATGAGAGAAGACTGTCCATCCTGCTCCTGTGGTGCAGTGAGTGGATTCCATCCACGAACTCTTCTGTTAGCAGACTAAGGTGTCACCCACTGTGCACCAGGGCTTCTGAACCACAGTTTAGGGTTAGGATTTACAACTTTTTTCTTTTGTCTACTATTGGTTCTTACCAATACCCAGGATCTTCTTGTTGTTTTTACTATATGTATGTACTGATTTCATACAATAATTCATTTATATTGTGTTTCGTTCATATATATGCATTCCGTACAATCCTTCATATACATTGTGTTTCATACAATCATTCATATATACATTGCATCTCATATAATTAATTGCCATTGATCTATCCCTATTATTACACCATCTTTTCAAGTTCTAACTGAGTCATTCTCATTCCCTTGCCTTCCCCTCAATCCACCCACTAAACTCTACAGTATGTATTTTTGGGAGACAGAGTGTAATCATGTAGAGATCTTGGTTCAGGGCCCGGGAGAAACTGGTCCCATCATTTCCCTGCTATATGGCCTTGGGAAAGGATGGTCTTCTCAGCCTCAACTTGTTTGCCTAACTTTTCTTAAGTGTGTATTATGGGGTCAAGCACTATGTTACATGAATTACACAGAGTAACTTCTTCAGAAAGTACTTACAAGGGAAATCAAAAGACGAGTGGAATTGGGAAAATTTGCTGTCAAGGACCTCTCCAGAGTACTAAAAAACAACGATGTCAGTCTAGGGATTATGGTCTGCCTGATCCAGGCCATAGTCTTCTCAATTGCTTGTCATGCATCTAAGAGCTGGACAATGACCAAGGATGACAGAAGAAGAATTGATGTGTTTGAGTTGTGATGCAAGAGAAGAGTATTGAACATACATCAGATTGCCAAGAGAACAAACAAGTCTTTCCTGGAGAGGGTGAAACTGGTTTGCTCCTTGGAGGCTAGGATTTTGAAATTCCATCTGACGTACTTTTGGGCATGTTTTCAGGAGGGGTCCGTCTTTGGAGAAGGATATCATGCTTGGAAGGATGACCCTGGAGGAGATGGATTGACAATGACTGTGGCGGTGGGGTCAGGTGTGTCAGAGACAGCGAGGTTGATTCTGGATAGGGCAAGGTTCAGAGCTGTTGTTCATAGGGTCGCTATCAGTCATAGTTCACAGCACATAACAAC
>NW_006400013.1:3781840-3784591 GCF_000299155.1 Elephantulus edwardii
GGTTTATCGATTTTGTTGACCTTTTCAAAGAACCAACTCCTAGTTTTGTTGATAGTTTCAATTGTTTTTCTGTTTTCTATTTCATTTATTTCTGCTCTAGTTTTTATAATTTCAGTTTTTTTAAAGGTAACAAGAGGAATGTCTGTGTTTCATTGACTATGCAAAAACATTTGACTGTATGGATCACAACAAATTGTGGCTAAACTTGAGAAGAATGAAAATCCCAGAACACTTGATTGTGCTCATGAAAAACCTATACCTAGATCAAGACAGACAGAGAAAGAAAACACTGTGGTTCAAAATCCGAAAAGGAGTGCATCAGGGATGTATCTTATCTCCATACCTTTTCAGTCTATGTGTAGAACAGACCCTTCAAGAGGCTGGACTCTGTGATGAGGAATGTGGTGTTAGGACTGAAGGAAGACTCATTAACAACCTGCAATATGCAGATGGCATAGCCTTGCTTGCTGAAACTGAGGAGGAACTGAAGAACTTGCTGTAGAATGTCAAAGACTGTAGTCTTCAATATGGATTGAAGCTCAACATCAAGAAGACAAAGATTCTCACCACTGGTCCAATTGGCAGCATCATGATACATGGAGATGAGATTGAGGTTGTTAACAATTTCAGCTTGCTCAGCTCCACAATTAACACCACTAGCACCAGCAGTCAAAAAAAATAAAAAGATGAATTGCATTATGGAAATCTGCTGTTAGGGACCCCTTCAAAGTGCTAAAGAGCAATGGTATCAGTCTAGGGAGTAAGGTGTGTCTGATTCAGGCCATAGTGTTTGCAATTAATTGCTATACATCAGAGAATAGACAATGACTAAGAATGACAATAAGACTGTTATCTTGTGCCTTTGAGTTGTGGTGCTGGAGAAGAGTATTGAACATACATCATGGTCTGCCAAGAGAACAAACAGGGCTATGCTGGAGATGGTAAAACCAAGCTCCTCTCTGGAGGCAAGGACTTTGAAGCTCTCTGTCTCACAGACTTTGGGCTTGTGGCTAGGAGGGACCAGTCCTTGGAGAATGTCATCATGCTTGGAAAGGTAGAGAGACATTGCAAGAGAAGAGAGAGATTGACACAGTAATTGGGTAGGTATGTCAGAGACAGTGAGACTGGCCCAGGAAAGGGCAGGGTTCAGAGCTGTTGTACACAGGGTCGTTATGAATTGCAGGTGATTTGGTGGCACCTAACAATAACAACAAGAACCTCTGGGAAACTATCTTTGACTAGCTGGTAACCCTGTGATTTGACAAGATTAAACCATATGGGGGAGAGCTCTAGTGGTCTTGTGGTAAGAAGTTGTCCTGCAAGCCCAAATGCACTTGGTTCAAATCCACCAGCTGCTCCACAGGAGGATGGACAATCTCCTCCTGTGCAATTACTGTCTTTGAAAACCTGTTGGAGGGTCAGCTATGAATCTGTTTAAATTAGACAGTACACAATAACAACAGACCATATGGGGAGGTCTAAGAGGAAAGAACATGGATAAAAAGAGAGATCTAGGGACACCCGGACCCCAGTCAGGTGAAGAAAGCATCTTGGAAAAAAGACAGACTAACCACCCAGCTGAGCCCTCTCTGATCCACAAAATCACTAACAAAATAGCATTGGTGGTTTTAAGCACAAACATTCAGGGTAGCATAGCTATTCAAATATACATTGACTCTTCAGCAATTCCACCCCCATGACTTTAACGCACTGAAATGTTTGCACAGGCCACAAAATTACTGAAACAAGTGTGATAATTTCAGCATTGCTATGAGAGCACAAGACTAAATAATATTTTCATCACAAGGCGAATGGTTACATGAATTCCGGTCTATTTAGTCAACGACATAATCTGCCTACTGTTTTTGGCCACCACTCTAAAAAAGGAGAAAAGAAAAAAAATCAGGGGATTTTTTTTGTTTAAAGTTTACAGATGATTCTATGCAACAGTTGCAAGAATTCTTGCAGCCTCCATGTTTATAGAAAATCTGGATTCCATAAAAATGTGAAATTCTATTCTGCATTTTCTCCCTTTTCATCAGAATCCTTCTGTACAATTTTTGATCAAAACGTTCAGTGGTGGTAGCTGAGCACCATACATCTCTTGTGGTCTCAAGGCAAAGGTGGCATTTGTTTGTGCAGACAATTAACCCAAAAATCCCATATCATCTTCCTTTGCTGAAAGCTCTGGTGGCCTAGTGGGTAAAGAGCTTTGTGCTGTAATTCCAAAGGCAAGTGTTTTGAATTCACCAATTGCTCTGTGGGAGAAGAATGGCGATTTACTGCCTCTGAAAACCTGCTGGAGGTCAGCTACGAGTTGGTTCCGACTCAAGGACACACAACAACAACATTGGCAGTGGACTATTTTTTTCCCTAAAATGGACTCACAGTACTTCCTGTTCTGTTCCTTGCTAACTCTTGAGAGATTCTTCTTATCTCAGCACATACAGACTCACTAATTTCTTTTGGACAATTGCTTAGCATTGCATTGTATGGCTGTATAATTTATTTCACTCTCTGCCTTTGATGGACACTTGAGTCATTTCCAGTTCTTTGCTCCAGTTACAAACAATACTGCAGCAAGTCTCTGCACACATTGATCTTAGCCCAATCACTGCTAGTAAGTTGGTTGTGGAGAGTCTCAGAAATAGAATTGTTGAGCGGAAATGTAAAACGCTGGTAGTTGTTGCCAAATTGCTTCAATATCTACTTCAGTTTCCTCTCTGTTTTTAAGGCCTGTGTATTTTTTTT
>NW_006400013.1:3786406-3789186 GCF_000299155.1 Elephantulus edwardii
GCTGTCTTTACCACTATGGCAGTGTAGTAGGATTTGAAATCAGGGAGTGAGATACCTCCTACCGTTCTTCTATTCTTAAGGAGTGCTTTGCTTATTCGGGAAGGCCTGTGTATTTTTTAAGCTGAACTTTAGTATTATCAGATCATATTTTTAAAATGAATACAAGAACGACTCAGCCAGCAGGACAACCTTGTAACGGTGGCTTGGGGTGAGGATGGCAGTGTAGTGGGGATGACAGCAGCCAGGCGACCCCTGTGAGACCAGGACCAACCCTAAAGGCTGGAGCATTGGATCTGGGAATCTTTAGGAAAGAGGGATTTTGGATCTGGAGCAATCAGGAAGGCCTCAGTTGGGGAAGTTTCCTGACTAATCTCTGTGCTGTTTACAGAGGACTTTCTGGAAAACCAACACAGTGAATTATCACAAAGGCCTTGTGCATAAAGTACTATCATTATCTCCATTTTCCAGATGAGGAAATGGGAACAGGACTTGTTTTCCTGACTCTAGCCTCTGAGACCTTCACCCTCTACCCTTTCCTCTCACTTTAATATGCTTCTCCCAGGGTTGCCCCCCAGCACATATTCATATATACCTGGTCCTGAGCCAGGGTCCCCTGAGTGTCCCTGATCCACACCAAATGGCTGGCAGAGGCCTGGGCTATGAGCACAACTCTATGGGTACTTCCTTCCTAAAGAAACTGGAGCTCCAGACCTACCTCACCTGTCTACTGGGTCCACTGCTTCAGGGTGAGCTTTGAGATCCAGTAGATCCTGCCCTGCTGGGGTGTGTGTGTGTGTGTGTGAGATATATATAGAGATAGAGACAGAGATAGAGATATAGAGATAGAGATAGAGACAGAGATAGGGATTTAATGAAAATTGTACAAGTGTTCAGGTCTTTAGTTCATAGGGCCACTATGAGTCGCCTACAACTAGACGGCACTTAACAACAACAACGAGAGAGCTCTTTTGGCTTAGTGGACAGAAAGTGATTGTACCAAGCCAAAGGTGGGTGACTTTAATCCACGGCTCTCGGGCCTGTTTTTAATTGTTTTTGGTCAAACATTCTTCTAGGTCATATGGCCCTGGTCTGTCCACCTGCTATACAGAAGTAACTCATGGTTGCTGTTGATGCTGAACACCATGACAACTGTGATAATGGTTACCCATGGTGGACAGTGTTTGGTGGAGCTCCCCAATTAAAACAAGCTTGGAAGCAGGAGTGGCATCCACTTCCGAAATAGCTTGCCTCCAGAAACTATGAACAGTGCTCAAGTTCAAAGGGTCGCTATGAGTCGTCTATGACTTGATGGCACTTAACAATATCTATCTATTATCTATCTATCTATCTATCTATCTATCTATCTATCTATCTATCATCTATCATCTATCTCAGGACCTGGTGGGCGGGCCTTGTATTTAAAAGGCAGTAGGGCCCAAGTACGTCTCCAGTTAATGATGTTAATTGTGTTTAAGATGAACATATTTCCAAGTGGCACAGCATTGGTAAGCACTGGTATGTCAATTTCCTGTACTGAAGTAACACTCTGTGCCACTGGTGTGTCAAATGCCATAATAGTTGCCAATCATGGAAAGAATTTGGTGGAGCTCTCAGATTGATTCAGGTTTGGAAGTAGGAGTGGCATCCACTTCTTAAACCACATGCCTCTGGAACTCTATCAACATAGAGAAACAATGATAGCTATAGAAATCACACAATGCCAGCTGCTACCTCACTCCCCAAACCATGGAATCTGAGGGCATCTCAACCCTTTTCCAGGCCAACACCCTCCCCTACCTTCTGTTACAGTCTCAGAAATGTGTCTATCAGTACTCTGAAAGCGGCATCACGTCCTTCCTGAAGGTTCTTTTATGCACATTGAACTGTCAGGGCCAAACTTTGCATGTTAAAGAGGCTACCTTTTTCTCAGCTGTAGAAAAGCCCAGAGCTACCTGGGAAATCATAAGTGAAAGGGTTAGGGAATTAAAAGCTTTCCTAGCCCAACATGCCGCTTCCACCCTCACTGCTAAGTTCTAGTTCTTAGTCTGGCATTCAAGAACGCGCATCAGTGAAAACCAGGGAAAACCTCAGAAAACAGTGATGCAAAAAGCCAGTCATGGATCATCCAAATGGGAAATGCTTGAAGAAGCTGGTCATCATACTTCTTGGCCCTGTTTCTAGGTGGCTCATCTCCTCTTTTATCTGTGTCCCAGGCAATCTCAGCCTATTGTCTCTCCTTCTTAGTTCCAGCTGGCTGAGACCAGAGCCTACGTCCTCCCGTTAGTTTCACCTTCCTCGCATCCTTGCAGGTCCCACTGTTGTCCCATCTCATAGAGACGTATCACCATGCACACACCTGCTAAGACCATGGACTCGACTGGATGCACCTTATTCCTAAAATGACATCATTACTCTTCTTTTTTTGGTTCTGTTTTAGGTGTTTTTTAAAAATTCTTAATTTTAATGAAAGTTTACAGAGACTTTAGATTTCCATTCATTCATTGTTGCACTTTTCTCCCTGCCCACCCCTCCTCCCCAGTTTGCTCTTCTCTTTGAAAAGTAAAAGAAAAATTCTTTCATTGTTATACAATCTCTCCCCCTTTGTCCACTCCACTACGCAGCCTTCATTCTAGACTCCTGTTATGACAATAATAGTTCTCTCCCTCATCTGTTTCAATGCAGTATACATAATTTATCCCACCCTTCTCAATCTCCCCCCAACCCCGAGGTCAGTCCTGTTTTATAACAGTGACACTATGCAGTATTTGTCCTTTGGTGAC
>NW_006400013.1:3789846-3790467 GCF_000299155.1 Elephantulus edwardii
AGAGCTAGGGATTTTGAGCATTTCTTCATGTATTTGTTGGCCATCTGAATGTCTTCTTTGGTGAAATGTCTGTTCATATCCTGTGCCCATTTCTCAATTGGGTTGCTTACCTTTATCTTGCTGTGGTGATCATTACTCTGTAGTACTCTGTAGAAGTCCATGACAACATATTTCCCCAATGCAATTCGACTTTTGATTTCCTGATTGGTGGTGCCAAGAGTGTTGATTGTGGATCCGAGCAAGCTGAAATTGTTAACAACCTCAATCTCATCTCCTACTATCATGGTGCTGCCAATTAATCGGCCCAGTGGTGAGAATCTTTGTCTTCTTGATGTTGAGCTTCAATCCATATTGAAAACTACAGTCCTTCTGCCTCAAATGCCTCAGGTCCTCAATCAGTTTCAGCAAGCAAGGTTGTGTCATCTGCATAAGGCAGGTTGTTGATAAGTCTTCCTCCAATCCTGACACCACATTCCTCCTCATAAAGTCCAGCCTCCTGAATGATCTGTCCTACACATAGATTGAAAAAGTTGGGAGCTCTGGTGGCCTAGTGGCAAGAAGCTGCACTGCAATCCCAGAGGCACTTGGTTCGAATCCACAAGATGCTCTGCTGGAGAAGGA
>NW_006400014.1:0-530 GCF_000299155.1 Elephantulus edwardii
TGCTCCCTTTATTCATGACAACTAGTCAAGTATTGTGTCCCCATTAGACAGATGAGGAAACTGAGTCATCTAGACACTGGGCAACCTACCCCACAGTTAATAAGTGAGACCATGGTGCAAACAAGACAGCGTGTGTTCACAGTCTGGGTACCTAACTAGTGCACTAAACTACTTCTGCACATATATTCTTGCTTCCTGCCTCGCTGTGAACTTCATCTTCCACCGCCTCACAAGCTTCACTTGTCAGTGCCCCAAATTCAACTACCTAAGAGAGTCACCTCGGTCTGCGGCATTGATTCACCTCAAGCTATAAATCTTAACAGGAGGTGACTACCTCAGCATTCTTGTGCAAAGTGACTGGCGGTTTTGAACTGCCAACCCTTTGGTGATGGTAGTCCAGAACTTAACCTAGTACACTAGAGGGATGGTTTAACGGTGTCTGTAACCATGAGCCCAAGCACAGCAGCCATCGTGAGGAGGGTGTATGACTGGGCAGTGTGTCGCTCTGTTGGACTTGGGATCGCTTTGAG
>NW_006400014.1:1111-3372 GCF_000299155.1 Elephantulus edwardii
GTCTGTTGTATGAGCATGCTTCAGGTCAGATGTCTTCTATTTGTTGTGTTAGTGCAGGCGAGAGAGGTGGGGTCAGTACCATAGGATTGCTTGACCACAACTTTAATAGAAGGATCACACACATCGGAGGAAGACATGGGTGAGGATCCTTGTAGAAGCCAACAATGCCAAGAAACACCCAGGACTACAGCACATGAAAGAGACGAGGAACCTTCTTCCCCTAGAACAGAGAGAGAGGGGAAGAAAAAGGTGTTGATTCTGCTGATGCCCTGTTTGGGACTTATGTCATCAGAATTTGAGAAAATAAAACATACATTTTATAAAATCACCTATGTTGTTGCAAATTATCAGGGCAGCCCTAGAGAACGAATAGAAGAGCTGGTGGGGTAGTAGGTTGTGTGTTAGTCTCCTAACTGAAGGGTCAGAAATTCAAGTACTTTAACAGCCCCTCAGGAGGAAGATGGGCTGTCCACGACCTTTATGACTTACGGCCTCAGAGGCTGGATAGAGGGTTGCCATGAGCCAGACTCAATGCCCAGCTGTGGGCTTGGTGTTTTGGAGCTTGAGGAAACAAAACCACTTAGTGATTCCCACCTTTAGCTTGCCGCAGCGTCATCTGCGGGGGTTATTTAGACACCTTGCTGGAGTTTCCAGTTCAGTAACTCCTGGGTGGAACCAAGGTGGTGCAGTTAAGAGAAAAGCTTGGCAATTCACATTCACTCAGAGATACATTGGACATTAGCTTGACAATCTAAAGAAAAAGCAAACACTGAAGAGTAGTTCTGCTCTGACTACATGAAGTGTTTCCATGAGTTCAGAATCAACTCAGGGACAACAGATATTTTGGGGGAGGGGTCTGGAGGGTGGGACCTAAACATTTCTACTAAATTGACAGCTGTTGCTTATGCTGTTGGTTTGGGTACCACACTTTAAGAACCACTGATCTAATATCCTAGTTCCAAATCGTGTGGGCTAGTAGGTAAATCATTGGGCCTTCATTTTCTTATATTGAAATAAAACAATGGCCAAGACTGTAGAGATAGATGTGGATTCAAATTTCATGACCTTACAAGTATTGAACTGCCAAGAAAACAAACAGATCTGTCCTGGAGAGGGTGGAACCAAGCTGCTTCTTGGATGCATGGATTTTGAAGCTCCGGCTCACATACTGTGGGCATGTAGCCAGGAGCAGGAAGGACAAGTCCTTGGGAAAAGACATGTTTGGAAGGGTGGAGACACAGCGCAGGAGAGGAAGACCCTCTTTGAGATGGATTGACAGTGACTGGGGTAATGAAGGTAGGTATGTCAGAGGAAGTGAGACTAGCTCAGGATAGAAAAAGGTTCAAAGCTATTGACATAAGATTACTGAGTCGTAGTCAACAGTACATAACAACAACAATAATATGCAGTTATTTAATAAATATCTGTAAAATGGAAATAACAGTAAGTACCAAACAGATTAATTTCCAACCTGAATACGGAAGGATGTAAATCACATTTGTGGTGTTGATGTTGGTGTGCCATCGAGTTGAGTAGTTCTCATAATGACCCTGTGGATAGCAGATCTGAAACTTACCCTATCCTGTGCCATCCTTACCATCTCTGCCACACTAGAGCCCATTGTTACAGTCACTACGTCCATCCTTCTCATTGAGGGTCTTCCCCTTCTTCATTAAACCTTCACTTTTCAGAGTATGAAGTTCTTCCCCAAGGAATAGCCTCTCCTAACAATATGCCCAAAGTATGTGAGACCCTCCTTCGAAGGAGCATCCTGACTGCAATTTTTCCAAGATGTATTTGTTCATTCTCTTAGCAGCCATGGATTTTCAGTCATCTTCTCCAGCAACACAACTCAAAGATATCAATTCTTCATGCTTCGTTTTTATTCATTGTCTGTCAGATACATAGCAAGTAATTAAAAAAGACCAAGACTTGGATCGGGCACAGCTTGGTCTTCAAACTAACATCCTTGCTCTTCAGCACTTTGGAGAGGTCCCTGACAGCAGACTTTCCCAATGTAACACACTCTTTAATTTCTTGACTCTTGGTACCAAGTTGTTGACTATGGATCCAAGTAAAATGAAATAATTGACAATTTCTATCATTTCCCCATCTATTATGTTGCCCATTGACCCAATGGTGAGAGTTTTTTTTTCCTTGATGTTGAGATGTAATTCATACTGAATATTTAGGATACAGATAGTCTTTCACTGATTGTTGATGTTTACCATCAAATTTGATTCTGCCCATAGCTGACCCTG
>NW_006400014.1:5372-6820 GCF_000299155.1 Elephantulus edwardii
CCAGAACATTCTGGGATGCTTGACCACAGGATCTTGAGTGATTCTGATTTTACCTGTAAGGCCTAATACTGGGGAGAGGCAATGAGGCTCTCACCTGGATGTGAAATATAACCAAAGCCAAACACCAAATCTAGTTGATTTGATCCCAAATCATAGTGATCCTACAGGAAGAATAGCACTGCTCTAAAGGACTCCAAAGGACTCCCAAGGTTTGTTTATGGAAGCCGACTGCCCCATCTTTTTCTCCTGCAGAGGAGAAAATGGGCACTGCCAGAGCTCCTCCACAAAATAGAAGGGGGTACCAAAAATCCTCAGTAATTAATATGCACAATGATCATACTTCTAAATATAAAATTTAATACAAAATTTGGATGATGAACACTTACCAAGATTTTATATCATTTTTGTCTGTGTAATTTTTTTTACTGTAAAAAATATGTATGGGGGGTACAAGTGGGTAAGGGTTGGGACAGAAGAGTAAGGATGGGCAGGGATGAAATCACAGGGATGCACAATCTGTTGGTGGAGGGAGTGGATGTGGGAAATGAGAAAGATCCAGTGGGGACCAGAAAAGACAGGGTAATGGTGACTATAGTCTAATGGTTATTAAGTTTTTTTCAACAAAGAAATTGTCTTATTCACTTGTGGGTTTCTCATTTGGGAATGGGGTATAGACTCTCTGGCTTCTTCATGATGAACATTGAGGGGAAAGGGGAAGAGAAGCCCACTTTAACATTTTACTGGTGGCCCTGAGGTGAAGCTTCATGCCTTCTTGTTCAGTTAGAAGATATTTTCCTGACATTTTCTGCCCTCTGAACTGCAAAGTGTTTGTCAAGATAAGTCCAGTGGGGTTGGCTGGCTGAAACTTAAGGCTCAATCCTCCTTTGCTTCCTTGGCTGGCAGTTATATTTTCTTTTTGTCTCTGGAGCTGGGCTCAGGGTTCAGGTCTAGAGCAAGACTCAGTGTTCAGGTTACCTATAGGAAAGGGAGCAAACCCATGTTTTTTTGAGAATATTTGTCTTCTTGATGTTGAGCCTAAATCCAGATTGAAGACCAGTATAGTCAACTGTTTAACTGTTCAAGTATAGTGAAACTGCGGGCTGTGGAGGGCCACGGTGATGTGTTTCAATATGGCTTGCCACACCTCCTGTTCCTCGCTGCTTCCCCCACAGCTGCAATCTTGGTTCCCCAAGATTTTATATCTTTAAAACTGGATACAAGGCCATATGGACCCATTTTGGACTCTGAGACAAGAAGAAAAAGATATGCATTATAAGATGTAATTTCCTTTTCATTTTGACATTTTGTTCATCACCCTCTTTGGGGTTCATTTTTATTTTTTAATGTTGTTGTTGGTTGTTATGTGCCATCGAGTCGCCTGCGACTCATAGCGACCCTATGTACAACAGCCCTAAACTCCGCTCTGTCCTGTGCCAATCGCACTGTCT
>NW_006400014.1:7573-11228 GCF_000299155.1 Elephantulus edwardii
ACCTCACAGGACAGACAGCAGACCCCGCAGACCCATCCAATTTTCTCAGGTAATCGGAGACACCAAAAGCCCACAACATCCGTTCCGTCAGAAAGGCCAAAACAGAAGCTTGGCTCTGACTAGCTGAAGTTGGCCACCTCACAGGACAACCAGCAGACCCCGCAGACACACCTTATTTTCTCAGGTAATCGGAGATGCCAAAAGCCTGCGACATCCGTTACAGAAGAAAGGTCAAAACAGAGTCTTGGGTCTGACTAGCTGAAGTTGGGCACCTCACAGGACAGCCAGCAGACCCTGCAGACCCACCCAATTTTCTCAGGTAATCGGAGAGGCCAAAAGCCTGGGATATCTGTTCCGGCAGAAAGGTCAAAACAGAATCTCGGCTGTGACTAGCTGAAATTGGGCACGTTACAAGACAACCAGCAGACACCGCAGATCCACCATATTTTCTCAGGTAATTGGAGACACCGAAAGCCCGGAACATCCTTTCCGGCAGAAAGGTTAAAACAGAGGCTCAGCTCTGACTAGCTGAATTTGGGCACCACACAGGAAAGCGAGCAGACCCTGCAGACCCACACTATTTTCTCAGGTAATCGGAGACACCAAAAGCCCCCGACATCCGTTCTGGCAGAAAGGTCAAAACAGAGGCTCGGTTCTGACTAGCTGAAGTTGGGCACCTCACAGGACAGGCGGCAGACCCCGCAGACCCCCCGTATTTTCTCAGGTAATCGGAGATGCCAAAAGCCCAGAATATTTGTTCTGGCAGAAAGATCAAAACAGAGGCTCGGATCTGACTAGCTGAATTTGGGCACCTCACAGGACAGCAAGCAGACCCCTCAGACCCACCCTATATTCTCAGGTAATCAGAGACACCAAAAACCCGGAATATCGGTTCCAGCCGAAAGGTCAAAACAGAGGATCGGCTCTGACTACCTGAAGTTGGGCACCTCACAGGACAGCCCGCAGACCCTGCAGACCCACCCTATTTTCTCAGGTAATCGGAGATGCCAAAAGCCAGGAATATCCGTTCCGGCAGAAAGGTAAAAACAGAGGATTGCTCTGACTAGCTGAAGTTGGGCACCTTACAGGACAGCCAGCAGACCCCAAAGACCCACCCTATTTTCTCAGGTAATTGGAGATGACAAAGCCCCCGAAATCCGTTCTAGCAGAAAGGTCAAAAGAGAGGCTCGGCTCTGTCTAATTGAAATTGGGCACCTTACAGGACAGCCAGCAGATCCCGCAGACCCACCCTATTTTCTCAGGTAATCGGAGACACCAAAAGCCTGGAACATCCGTTCTGGCAGAAAGGTCAAAACAGAAGCTCGGCTCTGACTAGCTGAAGTTGGGAACCTCACAGGACAGGCAGCAGACCCCGCAGACCCACCCTATTTTCTCAGGTATTCGGAGACACCAAAAGCCCCCCACATCCGTTCTGGCAGAAAGGTCAAAACAGAGGATCAGCTCTGAGTAGGTGAAGTTGCGCACCTCACAGGACATGCAGCAGACCCCGCAGACGCACCGTATTTTCTCAGGTAATCGGAGACCCGAAAAGCCTAGAACATCTGTTTCGGCAGGAAGGTCAAAACAGAGGCTCAGCTCTAACTAGCTGAAGTTGCGCACCTCACAGGGCATGCTGCAGACCCCACAAACCCACCCTATTTTCTCAGGTAATCGGAGACATCAAAAGCCCACGACATCCGTTCCAGGAGAAAAGTCAAAACAGAAGCTCGTCTCTGACTAGCTGAAGTTGGGCACCTCACAGGACAGCCTGCCGACCCCGCAGAACCACCCTATTTTCTCGGGTAATTGGGGTCGACACAGGCCCCCAACATCCGTTCTGGCAGAAAGGTCAAAACAGATGCTAGACTGTGACTTGCTGAAGTTGGGCACATCACAGGACAGCCAGCAGACCCCGAAAATCCACCGTATTTTCTCAGGTAATTGGAGACGCCAAAAACCCGGAATATCGGTTCCGGCAGAAAGGTCAAAACCGAGGCTCGGCTCTGACTAGCTGAAGTTGGGCACCTTACAGGACAGCCTGCAGACCACGCAGAACCTCCATATTTTCTCAGGTAATTGGAGACGCCAAAAGCCCCCGACATCCTTCTGGCAGAAAGGTCAAAATAGAGGCTCGACTCTGACTAGCTAAAGTTGGGAACCTCACAGGACAGCCAGCAAAACCTGCAGACCCACACAATTTTATCAGGTAATCGGAATCGCCAAAAGCCCAGAACATCCGTTCCAGCAGAAAGGTCAAAACAGAGGCTCGGCTCTGACTAGCTAAAGTTACGCACCTCACAGGATTGCCAGCAGACCCTGCAGACACACCCTATTTTCTCATGTAATCAGAGACACCAAAAGCCCCCGACATCTGTTCTGGCAGAAAGGTCAAAACAGAGGCTCAGCTCTGACTAGGTGAAGTTGGGCACCTCACAGGACAGCCAGCAGACCCCGCAGACCCACCCTATTTTCTCAGGTAATCGGAGACGCCAAAAGCCCAGAATATCTGTTCCGGCAGAAAGGTCAAAACAGAGGCTCGGCTCTGACTAGATGAAGTTGGGCACCTGACAGGACAGCAAGCAGACCCCTCAGACCCACCCTATTTTCTCAGGTAATCGGAGACACCAAAAGCCCCCGACATCTGTTTCAGGAGAAAGGTCAAAACAGACGCTCGGCTCTGACTAGCTGAAGTTGCGCACCTCACAGGACATGCAGCAGACCCCGCAGACACACCCTATTTTCTAAGGTAATCGGAGACACCAAAAGCCCCCGACATCCGTTCCAGGAGAAAGGTCAAAACAGAGGCTCGTCTCTGACTAGCTGAAGTTGGGCACCTCACAGGACAGTCAGCAGACCCTGCAGACCCACCCTATTTTCCCAGTTACTCGGAGACACCAAAGGACCGGAACATCCATTCTGGCAGAAAGGTCAAAACAGAGGCTCGGCTCTGACTAGCTGAAGTTGGGAACCTCACAGGACAGCCAGGAAACCCTGCAGACCCACCCAATTTTATTAGGTAAACGGAATTGCCAAAAGCCCAGAACATCCGTTCCGGCAGAAAGGTCAAAACAGAGGCTCGGCTCTGACTAGCTGAAGTTACGCACCTCACAGGATTGCCAGGAGACCCTGCAGACACACCCTATTTTCTCAGGTAATCGGAGACACCAAAAGCCCCCGACATCCGTTCTGGCAGAAAGGTCAAAACAGAGGCTTGTCTCTGACTAGCTGAAGTTGGGCACCTCACAGGACAGTCAGCAGACCTTGCAGACCCACCCTATTTTCTCAGGTAATCGGAGACGCCAAAAGCCCAGAATATTTGTTCCGGCAGAAAGGTCAAAACAGAGGCTTGGCTCAGACTAGCTGAAGTTGGGAAGCTGACAGGACAGCAAGCATACCCCGCAGACACACCCTATTTTCTAAGGTAATCGGAGACACCAAAAGCCCCCGACATCCGTTCCAGGAGAAAGGTCAAAATAGAGGCTCGACTCTGACTAGCTGAAGTTGGGCACCTCACAGGACAGCCTGCAGACCCCGACGACAAACCCTATTTTCTCAGGTAATCAAAGACACCAAAATCCCAGAACATCCGTTCCGGCAGAAAGGTCAAAAGAGAGGCTCAGCTCTGACTAGCTGAAGTTGCGCACCTCACAGGACA
>NW_006400014.1:13421-14442 GCF_000299155.1 Elephantulus edwardii
CGCCAAAAGCCCAGAACATCCGTTCCGGCAGAAAGGACAAAACAGAGGCTCGGCTCTGACTAGCTGAAGTTACGCACCTCACAGGATTGCCAGCAGACCCTGCAGACACACCCTATTTTCTCAGGTAATCGGAGACACCAAAAGCCCAGAATATCTGTTCCGGCAGAAAGGTCAAAACAGAGGCTCGGCTCTGACTAGCTGAAGTTGGGAACCTGACAGGACAGTAAGCAGATCCCTCAGACCCACCCTATTTTCTCGGGTAATCGGAGACACCAAATGCCCCCGACATCTGTTTCAGGAGAAAGGTCAAAACAGATGCTCGGCTCTGACTAGCTGAATTTGCTCACCTCACAGGACATGCAGCAGACCCCGCAGACACACCGTATTTTCTAAGGTAATCGGAGACGCCAAAAGGCCAGAATATCTGTTCTGGCAGAAAGGTCAAAACAGAGGCTCGTCTCTGACTAGCTGAAGTTGGGCACCTCACAGGACAGCCTGCCGACGCCGCAGAACCACCCTATTTTCTCGGGTAATTGGCGTCAACAAAAGCCCCCAACATCCGTTCTGGCAGAAAGGTCAAAACAGATGCTAGACTCTGACTTGCTGAAGTTGGGCACCTCACAGGACAGCCAGCAGACCCCGAAAACCCACCGTATTTTCTCAGGTAATCGGAGACGCCAAAAACCCGGAATATCGGTTCCGGCAGAAAGGTCAAAACCGAGGCTCGGCTCCGACTAGCTGAAGTTGGGTACCTTACAGGACAGCCTGCAGACCACGCAGAACCTCCCTATTTTCTCAGGTAATTGGAGACTCCAAAAGCCCCCGACATCCGTTCTGGCAGAAAGGTCAAAATAGAGGCTCGACTCTGACTAGATGAAATTTTGCACCTCACAGGACAGCCAGCAGGCCATGCAGACCCATCCTATTTTCTCAGGTAATCGGAGACGCGAAATCCTGGAACATCCATTCTGGCAGAAAAGTCAAAACAGAGGCTCGGCTCTGACTAGCTGAAGTTGGGAAC
>NW_006400014.1:15161-18849 GCF_000299155.1 Elephantulus edwardii
CAGAGGCTCGGCTCAGACTAGCTGAAGTTGGGCA
This sequence comes from Elephantulus edwardii, assembly GCF_000299155.1. NCBI lineage: Eukaryota > Metazoa > Chordata > Mammalia > Macroscelidea > Macroscelididae > Elephantulus > Elephantulus edwardii. The sequence continues at coordinate 15,196 of NW_006400014.1, forward strand.
CCTCACAGGACAGCCAGCAGACCCCGCAGACCCACCCTATTTTCTCAGGTAATCGGAGACGCCAAAAGCCCAGAATATCTGTTCCGGCAGAAAGGTCAAAACAGATGCTCGGCTCTGACTAGCTGAAGTTGGGCACCTGACAGCACAGCAAGCAGATCCCTCAGACCCACCCTATTTTCTCAGGTAATCGGAGACACCAAAAGCCCCCGACATCCGTTCCAGGAGAAAGGTCAAAACAGAGGCTCGTCTCTGACTAGCTGAAGTTGGGCACCTCACAGGACAGTCAGCAGACCCTGCAGACCCACCCTATTTTCTCAGTTAATCGGAGACACCAAAAGACTAGAACATCCGTTCTGGGAGAAAGGTCAAAACAGAGGCTCGGCTCTGACTAGCTGAAGTTGGGCACCTCACAGGACAGCCAGCAGACCCCGAAAACCCACCGTATTTTCTCATGTAATCGGAGATGCCAAAAGCCCAGAATACCTGTTCCGGCAGAAAGGTCAAAACAGAGGCTCGCGTCTGATTATCTGAAGTTGGGCACCTCACAGGACAGCCAGCAGACCCAGCAAACCCACCCTATTTTCTCAGGTAATCGGAGACGTCAAAAGCCCAGAACATGTGTTCCGGCAGAAAGGTCAAAACAGAGGTTTGGCTCTGAATAGCTGAAGTTGGGCACCTTAAAGGCCAGCCTGCAGACCCCGCAGACCCACCCTATTTTCTCAGGTAATCGTAAACGCCAAAAGCCCGGAATATCCATTCCAGGAGAAAGGTCAAAACAGAGGTTCGGCTCTGACAAGCTTAAATTTGGCACCTTACAGGACAGCCAGCAGAACCCGCAGACCCACCCTATTTTCTCAGGTAATCGGAGACGCCAAAAGCCCCCGACATCTGTTCTGTCAGAGAGATCAAAACAGAGGCTCGGCTGTGAGTAGCTGAAGTTTGGCACCTGACAGGACAGCCAGCAGACCCTGCAGACCCACCCTATTTTCTCAGTTAATCGGAGACACCAAAAGACTAGAACATCCGTTCTGGCAGAAAGGTCAAAACAAAGGCTCGGCTCTGACTTGCTGAAGTTGGGCACCTCACAGGACAGGCACAAGACCCTGCAGACCCGTCCTATTTTCTCAGGTAATCGGAGTCGCCAAAAGCCCAGAACATCCATTCCGGCAGAAAGGTCAAAACAGAGGCTTGGCTCTGACAGGCTGAAGGTGGGAACCTCACAGGACAGCCAGCAAACCCTACAGACCCACCCAATTTTATCAGGTAATCGGAATTGCCAAAAGCCCGGGACATCCGTTCTGGCAGAAAGGTCAAAACAGAGGCTCGGCTCTGACTAGCTGAAGTTACGCACCTCACAGGACTGCCAGCAGACACTGCAGACACACCCTATTTTCTCAGGTAATCGGAGACAGCAAAAGCCGCCGACATCCGTTCTGGCAGAAAGGTCAAAACAGAGGCTCGGCTCTGATTAGCTGAAGTCGGGCAGCTCACAGGACAGCCAGCAGACCCCGCAGAGCCACCCTATTTTCTCAGGTAATCGGAGACACCAAAAGCCCCCGACATCCGTTCCGGCAGAAAGGTCAAAACAGAGGATCAGCTCTGAGTAGGTGAAGTTGCGCACCTCACAGGACATGCAGCAGACCCCGCAGACGCACCCTATTTTCTCAGGTAATCGGAGACACCAAAAGCCCCCGACATCTGTTCCAAGAGAAAGGTCAAAACAGAGGCTCGGCTCTGACTAGCTGAAGTTGGGCAGCTCACAGGACAGCCAGCAGACCCCGAAGACCCACCATATTTTCTCAGGTTACTGGAGACGCCAAAAGCCCGGAACATCCATTCTGGCAGAAAGGTCAAAACAGAGGCTCAGCTCTGACTAGCTGAAGTTGGGAACCTCACAGGACAGCCAGCAGACCCCGCAGACCCACCCTATTTTCCCAGGTAATCGGAGACGCCAAAAGCCCAGAATATCTGTTCCGGCAGAAAGGTCAAAACAGTGGCTCGGCTCTGACTAGCTGAAGTTCGGCACTCACAGGACAGCCAGCAAACCCTACAGACCCACCCAATTTTATCAGGTAATCGGAATCGCCAAAAGCCCGGAACATCCGTTCCGGCAGAAAGGTCAAAACAGTGGCTCGGCTCTGACTAGCTGAAGTTACGCACCTCACAAGACTGCCAGCAGACCCTGCAGACACGCCCTATTTTCTCAGGTAATCGGAGACACCAAAAGCCCCCTACATCCGTTCTGGCAGAAAGGTCAAAACAGAGGCTCGGCTCTGACAAGCTGAAGTTGGGCAGCTCACAGGACAGCCAGCAGACCCCGAAAACCCACCATATTTTCTCAGGTAACTGGAGACGCCAAAATCCCGGAACATCCGTTCCGGCAGAAAGGTCAAAACAGAGGCTCGGCTCTGACTAGCTGAAGTTGGGCACCTTACAGGACAGCCTACCGACCCCGCCGAACCACCCTATTTTCTCGGGTAATTGGGGACGACAAAAGCCTCAAACATCCGTTCTGGCAGAAAGGTCGAAACAGAGGCTCGACTCTGACTTGCTGAAGTTGGGAACCTCAGAAGACAGCCAGCAGATCCCGTAGACCGACCCAATTTTCTCAGGTAATTGGAGACGATAAAAGCCCGGAACATCCGTTCCGGCAGAAAGGTCAAAACAGAAGCTCGGCTCTGACTAGCTGAAGTTTTGCACCTCACAGGACAGCCAGCAGGCCCTGCAGACCCAATCTATTTTCTCAGGTAATCGGAGACGCCAAATCCCGGAACATCAGTTCTGGCAGAAAGGTCAAAACAGAGGCTCGGCTCTGAGTAGGTGCAGTTCGGCACCTGAAAGGACAGCAAGCAGACCCCTCAGACCCACCCTATTTTCTCAGGTAATCGGAGACACCAAAAACCCGGAATATCGGTTCCGTCAGAAAGGTCAAAACAGAGGCTCGGCTCTGACTAGCTGAAGTTGGGCACCTCACAGCACAGCCAGCAGACCCCGCAGTCCCACCCTATTTTCTCAGGTAATCGAAGATACCAAAATCCCAGAACATCCGTTCCGGCAGAAAGGTGAAAACAGAGGCTTGGCTCTGACTAGCTGAAGTTGCGCACCTCACAGGACATGAAGCAGACCCCGCAGACCCACCCTATTTTCTCAGTTCATCAGAGACATCAAAAGACCGGAACATCCGTTCTGGTAGAAAGGTCAAAGCAGAGGCTCAGCTCTGACTAGCTGATGTCGGGGACCTCACAGGACAGCCAGCAGACCCTGCAGACACAACCTATTTTTTCAGGTAATCGGAGACTCCAAAAGCCCGGAACATCCATTCTGGCAGAAAGGTCAAAACAGAGGCTCGGCTCTGACTAGCTGAAGTTGGGAACCTCACAGGACAGCCAGCAGACCCTGCAGACCCACCCAATTTTATCAGGTAATCGGAATCGCCAAAAGCCCGGAACATCCGTTCCGGCAGAAAGGTCAAAACAGAGGCTCGGCTCTGACTTGCTAAAGTTAGGCACCTCACAGGATTGCCAGCAGACCCTGCAGACACACCCTATTTTCTCAGGTAATCGGAGACACCAAAAGCCCTGAGATCCGTTCCGGCAGAAAGGTCAAAACAGAGGCTCAGCTGTGACTAGCTGAAGTTGCCCACCTCACAGCACA
>NW_006400014.1:25912-27423 GCF_000299155.1 Elephantulus edwardii
GCCAAAAGCCCAGAATATCTGTTCCAGCAGGAAGGTCAAAACAGAGGCTCGGCTCTGACTAGCTGAAGTTGGGCACCTCACAGGACAGCCAGCAGACCCTGCAGACCCACCCTATTTTCTCAGGCAATCGGAGACACCAAAAGCCCCCCACATCTGTTCCGGCAGAAAGGTCAAAACAGAGGCACTTCTCTGACTAGCTGAAGTTTTGCACCTTACAGGACAGCAAGCAGACCCTGCAGAACCACCCTATTTTCTCAGGTAATCGGAGACGCCAAATCCCGGAACATCGGTTATGGCAGAAAGGTCAAAACAGTGGCTTGGCTCTGACTAGCTAAAGTTGGGCACCTCATAGGACAGCCAGCAGAACCCGCCGACCCACCCTATTTTCTCAGGTAATCAGAGATGCCAAAAGCCCAGAATATCCGTTCCAGCAGAAAGGTCAAAACAGAGGCTCGGCTCTGATTATCTGAATTTGGGCACCTCAATGGACAGCAAGCAGGCCCCTCAGACCCACCCTATTTTTTCAGGTGATCGGAGACGCCAAAAGCCCGGAACATCCGTTCCGGCAGAAAGGTCAAAACAGAGGCTCGGTTCTCACTGGCTGAAGTTGGGCACCTTACAGGACAGCCAGCAGACCCCGTAGACCCACACTATTTTCTCAGGTAATTGAAGATGCCAAAAGCCCCCGACATCCGTTCTGGCAGACAGGTCATAAAAGAGGCTTGGCTCTGACTCGCTGAAGTTGGGTACTGGACAATACAGCCAGCAGACCCCACAGACCCACCCTATTTTCTCAGGTAATCGGAGACACCAAAAGCCCCCGACATCCGTTCCGGCAGAAAGCTCAAAACAGAGGCTCGGCTCTGACTAGCTGAAATTTGGCAACTCACCGGACTGCCAGCAGACGCCGCAGACCCACCCTATTTTCTCAGGTAATCGGAGATGCCAAAAGCCCGGAACATCTGTTCCGGCAGAAAGGTCAAAACACAGGCTTGGCTCTGACCCTCTGAATTTGGGTACATCACAGGACAGCCAGCAGACCCAGCAGACCCACACTATTTTCTCAGGTAAGCGGAGACGCCAAAAGCCCGGAACATCTGTTCCGGCAGAAAGGTCAAAACAGAGGCTCGGCTCTGACTACCTGAATTTGGGCACCTTACAGGACAGCCTGCAGACCACGCAGACCCACCCTATTTTATCAGGTAATCGGAAACGCCAAAAGCCCGGAGCATCCTTTCTAGCAGAAAGGTCAAAACAGAGGCTTGGCTCTGACTAGCTGAAATTGGGCACCTTACCGGACAGCCAGCAGACCCCGCAGACCCACCCTCTTTTCTCAGGTAATCGGAGACGCCAAAAGCCCCCTACATCCGTTCTGGCAGAAAGGTCAAAAAAGAGGCTCGGTTCTGACTAGGTGAAGTTGGGCACCTCAAAGGACGGCCAGGAGACCCTGCAGACCCACCCGATTTGCTCAGGTAATCGGAGACGCCGAAACCACGGAATATCCGTTCTGG
>NW_006400014.1:28601-30126 GCF_000299155.1 Elephantulus edwardii
CAGCTGTCCCCGCAGATCCACCCGATTTGCTCTGGTAATCGGAGCCACCAAAAGCCCCCCACATCCGTTCTGGCAGAAAGGTCAAAACAGAGTCTCGGCTCTGAGTAGCTTAAATTTGGCACCTTACAGGACAGCCAGCAGACTCCGCAGACCCACCCTATTTTCTCAGGTAATTGGAGACACCAAAAGCCCCCGACATCTGTTCTGTCAGAGAAGTCAAAACAGAAGCTCGGCTCTGACTAGCTGAAGTTCGGCACCTCACAGGACAGCCAGCAGACCCCGCAGACCCACCCTATTTTCTCAGGTAATCGGAGACGCCAAAAGCCCGGAACATCCATTTCGGCAGAAAGGTCAATAGAGAGCCTCAGCTCTGACTATCTGAAGTTGGGCACCTCACAGGACAGCCAGCAGACCCCGCAGACCCACCCTATTTTCTCAGGTAATCGGAGACGCCAAAAATCCAGAACATCCGTTCCGGCAGAAAGGTCAAAACAGAGGCTTGGCTCTGACTAGCTGAAGTTGGGCACCTCACAGGACAGCCAGAAGACCCCACAGACCCACCCTATTTTCTCAGGTAATTGGAGACACCAAAAGCCCCCTACATCCGTTCCAGCAGAAAGGTCAAAAAAGAGGCTCGGCTCTGACTAGCTGAAATATTGCACCTTACAGGAGAGCCAGCAGACCCTGCAGACCCACCCTATTTTCTCAGGTAATCGGAGACGCCAAATCCCAGAACATCCGTTCTGCCGGAAAGGTCAAAAAAGAGGCTCGGCTCTGACTAGCTGAAGTTGGGCAGCTCACAGGAGAGCCAGCAGACCCCACACACCCGTCCTATTTTCTCATGAATTCGGAGACGCCAAAAGCCTGAAACATCCGTTCCGGCAGAAAGGTAAAAACAGAGGCTTGGCTCTGACTAGCTGAAGTTGGGCACCTCACAGGACAGCAAGCAGATCCCGCAGACCCACCCTATTTTCTCAGGTAATCGGAGATGCCAAAAGCCCAGAATATCTGTTACGGCAGAAAGGTCAAAACAGAGGCTCAGCTCTGATTATCTGAAGTTGGGCACCTCAGAGGACATCAAGCAGACCCCGCAGACCCACCCTATTTGCTCAGGTAATCGGAGACACCAAAAGCCCCCTACATCCGTTCCGGCAGAAAGGTCAAAACAGAGGCTCGGCTCTGAGTAGCTGAAGTTTTGCACCTTACAGGAGAGCCAGCAGACCCTGCAGACCCACCCTATTTTCTCAGGTAATCGGAGACGCCAAATCCCGGAACATCCGTTCTGGCAGAAAGGTCAAAAAAGAGGCTCGGCTCTGACTAGCTGAAGTTGGGCAGCTCACAGGACAGCCAGCAGACCCCACAGACCCATCCTATTTTCTCAGGTAATCGGAGACGCCAAAAACCCAGAACATCCGTTCGGCAGAAAGGTCAAAACAGAGGCTCGGCTCTGCCTAGCTGAAGTTGGGCACCTCACAGGACAGCCAACAGACACCACAGACCCTCCCTATTTTCTCAGGTAATTGAT
>NW_006400014.1:45790-46302 GCF_000299155.1 Elephantulus edwardii
CTGCGTTATGCGGATGACACAACCCTGCTTTCTGAAACTGAAAGAAACTATACAGTATTCTTCTCAAATATGGAAATTAAAAGGCATCCATTCTTCTTTTTTCTTCCTTATTCATTGTCCAACTTTCAAATGCATACGAAGCAATTGGAAATATCAAGGCTTGGATCAATCATGTCAATCTCTAAATTGACATACTTACTCTTCAGTGTTTTGGAGAGGTCCTTGATAGCAGATTTTTCCAGTGCAACACATCTTTTTATTTTATTACTGCTGCTATCATGGGTGTTGAGTGTGGATCCAAGTAAAATGAAATAATTGAAAATTGCAATAATTTCTCCATTTACCATGATATTAGGAGACTCTGGTGGCCTAGCGGAGAAAGAGTTTCAGTGACAACCTAACAGAAGGCAGTTTGATTCGACCATCTGCTCCTCAGGAGAAAGATGGGAAGTCCTCTTCCCTGTGATTTATTAACTTCTGAAAACTGGTTCAGAGTCAGTTCCAATTTGGTA